>NC_135968.1:48846038-48851038 GCF_053455715.1 Rhinoraja longicauda
ACAGTCTAGGGTCCTTCCGCTGCTGGACATGGGGGGCAGGGTGTGGGGGAGAGAGACGCCCCTCCAAATAAGGGATATGTATGTAAATGTATGTAAATGTCCAAGTAAATGCCTGTATTGAATATGTAACCTCCGGAAATGTCGGATGGGTTTGTTTAAAAATGATGGTTTGTAAATGATATTTATAACTTGAATAAAGTATTTTTTGATATAAAAAAAAAAAAAAAAAAAAAAAAAAAAAAAAGGCTGCTGAGAGATCGCTTCTCGGCCTTTTGGCTAAGATCAAGTGTAGTATCTGTTCTTATCAGTTCTTATCAGTCTTAATGTTCTTATAAGAACAGGGTAAGTATAAGAGCAGTATTTGCATTGGGTCATCGACGAGGAGCGGAGGTCAGGAGCACGTGTCTGGTTTAGGGGTGGATCGATGCTGGTTGGGTAACCAACCTAACACCCTTATCCAGGTGGGATGGCAGTAGCAAGTGGAGCTGGAGGGCAGGGTATTCGGAATACCCTGCGAGGAGGGGAACCCTTTCTCAAGGGATCTCTTCATCAAGAAGGTGCTGCTGGAGGCCTGTGGATTCAAGGCCGGGGACATCTTCTGCCTCCAGGACTTCCCAGGTAACGGATACTTCGACGTTACCTTCCAGAACCCGGCGGGATGGCAGAAGTTACTGCAGGACTTCCGGGAGAAGGGGGATGAAGCCCCGCTGTCGCTCCTGAAGGTGCAGCCGCTCTTCACCCTCCCCACCCAGAGGGAACGGATGATCACGGTGCACATGTTTAACCCACATGTGCCCGTCGTGGATGTCCTCACCTTCCTTGCGCGCTACGTCGAAGGGGCCGGGAACTGCGTGGACATAAAGGACTTGTTCGGGATCTGGACGAGCAAGAGGCAGGTAAAAGTGAAGCTGAGGGTGGACGGGAAGGGATTCATTGTCCACCCTCCCTCGGTGTTCGCTATCGGAGGGAACCGGGGCTACATGACGTACGTGGGGCAGCCCAGGGTGTGCAGGAAATGCAACAAACCTGGGCACGTGGCGGCAGAATGCAGGACAGTCGTCTGCAGAAACTGCAAGTTAGAAGGCCACGAGACAAGGGATTGTAAAGAGAGTAAGAGCTGCAACCTGTGTGGGGAGGCAGGCCACCTTTACAGGGCCTGCCCTAAAAGAGCAAGCACTTATGCACAGGCGATAAGAGGGGCCGCTGCCAGCACCCCCAGGGTGGACGAGACGCCTCCTACCACTGAAAAAGCCCAAAAAGGAAAGGAGAGCAAGGGCGATGACAGCGCGACCACCAGGAGCCCCAAACCGCAGGACAGAGCCCCCCAGGCCCCTCCCCACGAGGGTGAGTCGATGGAAGAGGGGGAACAGGAAGAGGAGGAATGGAAGGTGGTACAGCCGAGGAAAACATTGAAGGCTGTGCGCACGGAGAAAAAGGCGGAGGGGGCAAGCAAGTCCCAAAAAAGAGTCCTCTCCCAGGACGAGGCCAGCAGCCTCTCCGCATCGGAGGATGAGACGACCGGGAAGGGCCGACAACGGAGGCAGAGGCAGAGGAAGGAAACGGGGGAGGAGGAAGGTAAGAAAAAGAACGTGTCTGTTGCCCCCCAGCCCCAGGAGACTGGGAGCAGTGCCAATGGGCCCCAGCCCCAGGAGACCGTGAGCGGCACAACGGCCAATGGGCCCCTGCTCCGGGAGACCGTGAGCGGCACAATGGCCAATGGGCCCCAGCTCCGGGAGACCGGGAGCGGCACAACGGCCAATGGGCCCCTGCTCCGGGAGACCGGGAGCGGCACAATGGCCAATGGGCCCCAGCTCCGGGAGACCGGGAGCAGTGCAGTGGCCAATGGGCCCCAGCTCCGGGAGACCGGGAGCAGTGCAGTGGCAAATGGGCCCCAGCTCCAGGAAACTGGGAGCAGCGCAGTGGCCTCGCCAGAAAACACACCCTGTGCGGAGGAAGCCACCAACCTGTACCATTACCTGTGCGACAGAAATGTGCAGGAACTGAGCCAGATGATTGGCATGCGGGAGGATCGCCTGGGACAATAAAGGACAATGGAGCTGAAACTGGCATCCTTAAACGTGCGCAGTGTGAAGAGCACTGCGCGATGTGTATCCGCCTTGCAGTACCTGGCCAAGGTAAAGGCGGATGTGACTTTTTTACAGGAGTGCGGGCTGCCACACCTTCGCTGCTATCGGAGGTGGTCGCGATGGTGGCCCCACGGACTGTCGGTATGGTCGGGGGGCAATGATTGTCGAGCGTCCGGTCTGGGGATCTTGCTGCGGGGAGGGGGCTTCACCATCACTGAGGTAAGGGAGGTGGTGGGGGGGCGTCTCTTGGTGGTGGATGTAATGTACCGTGGTTCTCCGCTCCGGCTGATAAATGTGTATGCCTCACCCAGGCGGAGCGAGCGGTTGGCCGTTCTCCAGCAGCTCCCACCGCTGCTGGCCACGTCTAGACCGCTCGTTCTGGCCGGTGACTTCAACTGCATCATCGATGCGGCTGGACGATCCGGCAGTGCCAACCACAGACTGGACGGCACCTCCAAACTCCTGGTGGAGACGGTCAAAGATGCAAAGCTGCGCGACGCCTTCAGTGACCCTGCAGGCGGAGCCCAGCGGCGGTTCACCTGGTCAGGACCGAACGGTTCAGCCCAGTCCCGGATAGACTTCCTCTTCACATCGAAGGCCGTCACGGTCAGACACACCGACCTCGCGCCGGTGTTCTTCTCTGACCACTGCCTCCTTCAGGCCACCTGTCACCTACAGGAGGACCGGAAGGCGGGCAGAGGGACGTGGAAGTTAAACGTGGAGCTGTTGACCCCGGAGAACGTTGAGGAGCTAAAGAGGGACTACGCATGTTGGAGAACTGTGAGGCCCCTCTTTGACTCCGCGACACTCTGGTGGGAGGCAACAAAGGAGAACATCAAGAAGTTCTTCGTCTCCAAAGGTGTTCAGAGAGCAAGACAGGGTAAGAGGGAACTGTGTCAACTCCAGACAGATTTGCAGCAGCTACTCCTTCTGCAGAGGAGAGGGGTGGATGTGAGGGAGGAACTGAGAGAGTTGAAGGGCCGGCAAGCTCGGCACTTTACCTCTGAATCCTCCAAGATCATCTTCCGGTCCAGGGTCCGCCATGTTGAGCAGGATGAGACGTGCTCACGTTACTTCTTCCATAAGGTTCACAGGGGGAGCTCTGTGATCAAAAGCCTTAGGGAGGAGGACGGCTCGGTAACATCCTCGCAGTCAGACATGCTCAAGATCTGCAGATCCTTTTATAAGGATCTGTACGATGTAAAGAACACAGACAGCACCGCCTCCCAGAACTTCCTGTCCTCCATCACGGAAGTCTTGGACGACAGCAAGCGGGAGAGTCTGGACCAACCACTGACCCTGGAGGAGCTGACTGGCTCCATCCGTTCCTTTGACTCGAGTAAAACTCCCGGAGGCGATGGCTTACCGGCAGAGTTGTACTCGGCTCTGTGGGACTGGGTGGGCCCGGACCTGCTGGAAGTGTACAACGATATACTTCTAGCCGGCAGCATGTCAGACTCTATGAGGAAGGGCAACATCACCCTGATCTACAAGCAGAAGGGGGAGATGAATGACTTAAGGAATTGGAGACCCATCACATTGTTGAATGTAGACTACAAGATCCTGTCTAAGGCCATCGCCAACCGGGTCAAGTCTGCTCTGGGACAGGTGATCCACCCGGACCAAACCTGTGCTGTACCTGGCAGGAAAATCTCAGACAGCCTGGTGCTGCTGAGAGATACCATTGCCTACGTGCAGGACAGACGGGTGGATGCCTGCCTGGTCAGCTTGGACCAGGAGAAGGCCTTCGACAGGATATCGCACACGTACATGAGGGACGTGCTCTCCAAAATGGGCTTTGGGGAGGGAATCAGGAAGTGGATACAACTGCTCTACTCCGAGATCTGTAGTGCAGTCCAAATTAATGGGTGGGAATCAGACAGCTTCCCCGTCAGGTCTGGAGTCAGGCAGGGTTGCCCTCTTTCCCCTGTCTTGTTCGTCTGTTGCATTGAACCCTTTGCCGAATCCATCAGGAAGGATGCGAGCATAAGAGGAGTGACATTGCCAGGCAGTGGGGGCACTCAGGTCAAGGCCTCCCTGTACATGGACGATGTCGCCGTCTTCTGCTCGGATCCAGGGTCGGTCCGCAGACTGATCAGCGTCTGCGACCAGTTTGAGTTGGCCACGGGGGCCAGGGTAAACCGCAGGAAGAGCGAGGCCATGCTCTTTGGCAACTGGCCCGACCGATTTTCCATCCCCTTCACCATCAAGCCTGACTTCCTGAAGGTGCTGGGGATCTGGTTCGGGAAGGCTGAGGCATGTGACAAAAATTGGCTGGAGCGGATAGCCAGGGTGGGGAAGAAGCTGGAGCTGTGGAAGCAGCGCTCCCTCTCCATCACGGGGAAAAACCTGGTCATCAGGTGTGAGGTGCTCTCGGGGCTGCTGTACTTGGCGCAAGTGTGGCCCGTCCCTCCCTCCCACGCCAAGGGGATCACCCGGGCCGTCTTCCGCTTCATCTGGGGGTCGGCGATGGACCGGGTGCGACGAGCCACAATGCACAAGTCGGCAGACAACGGGGGAAAAGACGTGCCCAACGCCGCCCTCATTCTGATGGCCACCTTCGTGTGTGGCTGCATCAGGCGGAGCATAGAGCCAAGGCACGTGGGCACCAAATGCCACTACCTGCTGAGGTTCTACCTGTCCCCGGTGTTGCGAAGGATGGGCCTGGCGCAGATGCCACGCAATGTGCCAGTCAGCTGGACATTGCCGAACCATCTGTCGTTTGTGGACAGGTTCTTCCGGACCAACACCTTTGACCACAAGTCCATCGGGCAGTGGTCAGCACGGAACGTCCTGCAGGCACTGCAGGGGAATGACTCCATGGATCCTGTGGCGTGGTTCCCAGAACGGACAGCCCAGCTTGTCTGGCAAAATGCCTCATCGCCAGTACTCACCAACAAGCACCAAGACCTG
>NC_135968.1:48851538-48862538 GCF_053455715.1 Rhinoraja longicauda
CCCTCGCGCATCGATGAGCCTTGGGCGCCCAACACCCTGTCGCCGGTTCGTGGTTTGTTCCTCCTTGGACCACTGTCGGTAGGTACTCACCTCTGCTGACCGGGAGCACCCCACAAGCCTTGCTGTTTCAGAGATGCTCTGACCCAGTCGTCTGGCCATAACAATTTGGCCCTTGTCAAAGTCGCTCAGGTCTTTACTCCTGCCCATTTCTCCTGCATCCAACACATCAACTTCAAGAACTGACTGTTCACTTGCTGCCTAATATATCCCACCCCTTGACAGGTGCCATTGTAACAAGATAATCAATGTTATTCACTTCACCTGTCAGTGGTCATAATGTTTTGGCTGATCGGTGTATATCAGGGTAATTACAAAGGTGCTTTTTGGTCTCCTGCTATTCTAATCAAATAAAGCCTTCTTGTCTGTTATACATATAAATCACATGCTCCTTGATTTATACCTTCAGGCCAGTGTGGTCATAGATGTAAGTGAGTTACTCTAGCATTTTGTGTCTATCTTTAATATACTAAGGCAATGAACTAACCTTGGTTTAGATGCGGCATGAATTTTCACCTCCATACATATATAATAGTAAGATTAAATGAGAACTTACCAGTTCGAAGTTTGATCTGTATTTTATGAGGAGTTACGATGAGGGACTACGTGAAGACCCCGTCCAGCACGCATGCGCGACATTCTTCAAAGCAGCGGTGTGGATTCACAGAAAAAACACAATGATTGAAATAAACATAGTAAAGAAAGGATAAGAACTTAATTACCAGTTGATCTGTATAAAAGAGGGTGGGAGCGGAGGGCACGTAGTCCCTCATCGTAACTCCTCATAAAATACAGATCAAACTTCGAACTGGTAAGTTCTCATTTAATCTTACTATTTTATTTCGGAGTCACGTGAGTGACTACGTGAAGACTTCAAAGCTCTGTGATTCCGAACCGTGTACCAGCTCATGCTTCACTCACTGTCTGAAGACCTTAGAGGGAGGAAGTATGTTATCGCAATCAAGAACCCTGTTTGTGAACAAAAAAGGTTTATTAATGACAACAAAGAACAGAGAGCTCCCCAGGGCTCAAATTAAATATTATCTGCAGACTCTAAAATTCTGTCTGCAAATGTAGCAGGTTGCGCCAGCGGTTTATTATAAAACCTTTGGAAAGTTCTTTCCGAGGACCATCCTGGTCTGGCCAGAATATGGTCGATAGGCACGTCCATTCGACTAGCCGCCGACGTAGATGCAGCCCTGGTGGAGTGAGATTTGTAAACATTAGTATTCACTCCTGCGGACTTAAGCACCTGCTTGAGCCACCTTGAAATGGTTTGGCTCGTCACCTGACCATGAGGCTTCTTGTGGCTTATCCATAAGGCTTTTTCTCTCCCTCTTAAGTTGTATGTTGTGTCTATGTAATTGGCGAGATGGGTCTTGGCACACAGCC
The DNA here is from genome assembly GCF_053455715.1 of Rhinoraja longicauda. Classification (NCBI taxonomy): domain Eukaryota; kingdom Metazoa; phylum Chordata; class Chondrichthyes; order Rajiformes; family Arhynchobatidae; genus Rhinoraja; species Rhinoraja longicauda. The sequence continues at coordinate 48,852,988 of NC_135968.1, forward strand.
GTGGGTCAGATGAATATGCCCAGAACTCCATGACTGGAGGCGTGGTACCTGGTCTAGTTTGTTTGACCAGTCCCTGAATATGGAATGTGAAACAGTCCAATGACTCTGTCATGCTGTCCAGCCTCAGAAGGTGGAGGGACTGTACCATTTGAGCTGACACTGGTGCCATGAGCATGACTGATTTCAGTGTAAGTTGTTCCAGCGTGAGTGCCCTGGGCGGTGGCCATCCCCTAAGGTACGTCAGCACAATGCTGACATCCCAGATCTGAGTGTACCTTGGTCTGGGGGAATTGGTGTTAAAAAATGCACCTCATGATTTTTACCACTAATGGATGGGACCCCAAAGTCAGTTGTCCTGCTGCTGGAACCAAATAAGCTGACAACGCACTCCTGGCTGTATTTATGGCGCTGTAGCTGAGTCCTTCCCGATGTAATCCAACCAGGAACTCCACAACACTGGTGGCTGTCGCTGTAGTGTAGGTAGTTCCTGTTTTGGAGCAATACCGTTCCCATTTCCTTATGTTGGTCAGGTATTGTCTCCTGGTGGACTCCCGGTGGGATGCGGTCATCATGTTGATGGCGTCCTCAGACAGTCCCAGGCCCAGTAGAGGTCTTTTTAGAATCTGCAAGCCAGGAGATTGACTCTGTCATGGCACGGGTGACTAATGCCTGACACTGGGTGGATTAATAATTCCGGACTGCTGGGGAATTCCAACGGTGTTTCGACAGCCATGTCGAGGGCCACTGGGAACCATGGCTGTGTAGGCCAGTCGGGTGTTATCAAGATTCCTGAAGCGGAATCCAATTGAATCTTGCGTGACAGCCGACTGATGAGGCAGAAGGGAGGAAAAGCATAAAAGAACATTTTCCCCCAATGCAGCGTGAATGCATCAACTGCTGCTGCCTCAGGGTCTGGTTCCCAAGCGACATATGTTGGTACCTGGTGATTCAGCCTGGATGCAAATAGGTCGATATCTGGTGTGCCATATTGCTTTGTAATTTCGGCAAATACTTTGGGATTTAACATCCATTCGATGTTATCGTTAAATTTGCGTGACCTGGTGTCTGCCACTGTATTTTGCTTACCTGGTAGGTAAGTTGCTGATAACCAAGTATGTCTTTCGACACACCATTGCCAGATTAGGTTGACCAATTTGTCACACGATATCGATTTTACACCACCCATGTGTTTGATATAAGCCACCACCGTGGTATTATCTAATTGCAACCGGACATGTGCATGATGCGTATTAGATGAATATGCTTTTAAACCATAAAACGCACCCAACATTTCTAAATAGTTGATACCCCGTGTCTGTAGGCAAGATGATTTAGAATTAGTCCATCTGCCCCCTGTGCTGGATTGCATGTTAGTTGCTCCCCAGCCCAAAGCACTGGCATCCGTTTGCATGGTTAATACTGGGTTGGTTATTATTATGGGACTGGAACTGAGCCTAATGTTCCTTGTCCACCATTGTAACTCTGGAATGGATTCAGCAGTTAAATACATGGCTCGGTCAAAGTGACCTGAGTTTTGCTTTAGTGCGTGCACTTTTGCTCTTTGTAAATTTTTGGTAGTGCAAAGGTCCAAATTGTACAGCTGGAAAAGCTGCTACCATTTTACCAAACTCTAGCTACCTGCCGTATGGTTGGCTGACGTTTATTCATTAGTTCGTGGCATGATAGTGCCAATTCTGATGCTTTCCCCTTCGGCAGAGTTACAAACATGCGAACAGTATCAATCGTAAATCCAAGATAGTCCATGGTAGTGGACGGTGTAAAATTGGATTTATCTGGATGTATGACAAACCCCAAAGTTTCAAACAAACGTTTGGTAAGGCTTTAAATTGCCATAGCTGTTTCATCCAGATAAACTTTAAGTATTTACGATGCTCCTTGTGTATGGGTACTGAGTAGTAAGCATCTTTTAAATCAATGCCTGCTAGAAAGTACCCTCTAGAAATCAAAAGTCTGGCGGTTTCAAAAGTTTCCATCTTGAAATGTGTATAGTTAACTGACTCGTTAAACGTAGTTAAGTCAATGATGATGCGACATCCACCATCTTTTTTAGTTTTAGTGAAAATATTAGACACAAATTCCAAAGGTTCATGTTTTGTTCTTTCAATGACACCTTTTGCTAGTAGCCTCATAAGTTCAGCTTGACCCTCTTGTTTCTCTTTGAGTGAGAGGGTGAATACCCTTTGGGGTATAAGCTGAACTGGCGGAATATTTTTATGAACAAAGTCAATTTTATAGCCATGAATGCAGCTTAGTATGTACTTGTCATTAATGATGGTTTCCCATGCATCCAAAAACCAGTGCAATCTCCCCCCTGATAGTATAGAGCCCGTACTGGTCATATGCTGAGAGGGACCAGACCCACCTACCTCCATGGTTACTGGTGCTACTTCTGCCTCTTCGCTGGACGATGAGGTGTCTGCTGGGCTGTAGAGGCCTGCTGTTGGCGTTGATGTTGTTGGGGGTGGCACATTTTCCATGGGGTCCGCTCTGGGCCCTGGCCTAAAAAAGGCTTACGGGGAATGGTTGCGGGCCCCGAGCTTTCACCAGTCCCATATGGTGGTCGACGACTGGTGGACGCCGTGGGGTACTGCCGCCTGGGTTTGTTGGGTCTGCTCGGTCCTAAACCTGCCCTCACGAGACCAAAGGTCTTGGACTCTTCCTCTAGGTCTTTCACCTTTTTTGGAAGGTCCTTTACAAAAAGCAGAATTGGAGGTTCTGAACCCGGTGTTTTGCAAGCCTGCAAACTTAGGGTTGAGGGCAGGCTTGATGATCTCATATTGAGTGGTGCACAGCAGAGCTAATGTATCTTGCTGATTTGTGGAGATGTCCACACCATCAATGGACCGAGCATATGATTTTCTGGAGCTTCAACTCCAGGTTCCTGATGTTCTGCCCCAGATGTCCCCAAATTTGGCTGTTTACAGCTGGTACATTCAATGATGTACAATTTTCTGGGGCTGAATATAGTTTAAGAGCCTCATTGACCACCCGTTCTTGTAGGGGTTTTGAGGACAGGTGGTCAATGCTGGCTGCAAGTTTTTGGCTCTAAAAGCCGACCCCCTCGTGGAATGACCACGTAGCGGTTGACCACACCCAGCAGCTCTTCCTGATCCTGTACACCCTGCGTACTCCGGAGATCTTCAGCCAAGAACCCATCTTGTTGACCAGCCCAGACCTGGTCGCCAATGCTGCCTTCAAAAGAAGGTGAGGCAATGGCCAGTGCCACAAAGGGCACTGCGGGAGTGCCTGGGCGCTCTGGGCCCTCCCTTGGCGAGTCTGCTGCTGCTCTCTCAGCAGATCTCGCTGGAGCATTTGCTCCATAAGCCGTTTGGCTTTAGGCGGCTGCCAGTGCCGCTGTGTAGCGGTGTGGCATCTTCATCCGAAACGTCGGACACTACCGCCCGGTTCTGGCTGCAGGTACCTCCAGCTCGCTGCTCAGGCTGCGCTAGCGGTGCTGGGCTCGGCTCGGTAGTTGCTGCCGCCTCTTGCCCCCCCTCCAAAGAACGTTCCTCAACGGAAGACGAACGGGGGCAAGCTGAAATTTCTTTCCTCTGGTCTTGCTCATCTTGTGTACCTAAAGCAGACCAGAGAAAATACTCACGGCCACGGTAGACTTACCTGTCGGCCCGACTTTTTAGTTTGTAGCGGGAGCACCTTGAACTCCCGTTCGTCGCGGGTGCACTGCGTGAACGCTAATGTCGCGCATGCGTGCTGGACGGGGTCTTCACGTAGTCACTCACGTGACTCCGAAATAAAATTGTACATTTGCAAGAATTCTCTGCTAATTTCATGGCCCTTATCTTTTCTCAACACTATTAATCTTTTATTTTCACCAGGTTCCTTCCAGAACAATATGATATTCAAATCTTAATGTAACCTAATATGGTGCATTTCACACATATTCAATGAAAGCTGCCCATAATTAATGCAATGTACGTTAGCTGAAGGTTGCAAGATTCATTATGACACCAAGTACACAACTTGAAAATAATGTTGTGCAAGGCGACCCTTTGGAATTATTTGGTTTGCATTAACACAATTAGAAATATCCAAATTCCATCAGATTATGGAGTTCACTGCCGAGAATGTCATCCCTTTCAGTCGTATTTCAGTATCTCTGCCACAGAAGGCAGTGGAGGCCAATTCACTGGATGAATTTAAAAGAGAGTTAGATAGAGCTCTCGGGGCTAGCGGAATCAAGGGATATGGGGAGAAGGCAGGCACGGGTTACTGATTGTGGATGATCAGCCATGATCACAATGAATGGCGGTGCTGGCTCGAAGGGCCAAAAGGCCTCCTCCTGCACCTATTTTCTATGTTTCTATGTTTCTGTTGGTTTTTTTAGTTTTGTGTTTTAGAGATACATTGCTGAAACAGGCCCTTTAGCCCACCGAGTCCGAGCTGGCCCAGCGATTCCTGCACATTGATACAACCGACACACACTAGGGACAATTTACATTTATACCAAGCCAATTAACCTACATTGTTGGAGTGTGGGAGGAAACTGAAAATCTCAGAGAAAACCCACGCAGGTCGCGGGGAGAACGTACAAACTCCATACAGACAGCACCCGTAGTCAGGATCGAACCCGGGTCTCTGGCGCTGGAGGGCAATAGCTCTACCGCTATACCATTCTGCTGCCTACAGTTAATGTAATGTACATTAGCTTCAGGGACTTGCAACGTGCCGATGAAATTAACTGCATTGGTTTCAGTGGAAGGATTTCCAGGGGCAGTGTGCAACTCATTGGCACGACTAATTGTATGATTGGCGCTACTGACGAGCAGTAAATTTCCCGCATCTGGGAAACCTTCATTAATTCAGTGTAGAAGTTGGGAGGTCATGTAGCAGTTGTATAAGACGTTGGTGAGACCACATTTAGAATATTGTGTTCAGTTCTGGGCACCATGTTATAGGAAAGATATTGTCAAGCTTGAAAGGGTTCAGAAAAGATTTACGAGGATGTTGCCAGGGCTAGAGGGTGTGAGCTACAGGGAGAGGTTGAGTAGGCTGGGTCTCTATTCCATGGAGCGCAGGAAGATGAGGGGAGATCTTACAGAGGTGTACAAAATCATGAGAGGAATAGATCAGGTAGATGCACAGTCTCTTGCCCAGAGTAGGGGAATCGAGGACCAGAGGACATAGGTTCAAGGTGAAGGGGAAAAGATTCAATAGGAATCCGAGGGGTAACTTTTCACACATAGGGGGGTGGGTGTATGGAACAAGCTGCCAGAGGAGGTAGTTGAGGATGGGACTATCCCATCGTTTAAGAAACAGTTGGACAAGTACATGGATAGGACAGGTTTGGAGGGTTATGGACCAAGTGCAGGCAAGTGGGACTAGGGTAGCTGGGACATTGTTGGCCGGTGTGGGCGAGTTGGGCCGAAGGGCCTGTTTCCACACTGTATCACTCTATGACTCTATGAAGAGCCTGTTTCCACACTGTATCACTCTATGACTCTATGAAGGGCCTGTTTCCACACTGTATCACTCTATGACTCTATGAAGGGCCTGTTTCCACACTGTATCACTCTATGACTCTATGAAGAGCTTGTTTCCACATTGTATCACTCTATGACTCTATGAAGGGCCTGTTTCCACACTGTATCACTCTATGACTCTATGACTCTAATTGCTTTGGTATATCGGATTTCAATTTTAAAATTCAAAACTGAGAAACAAAACTCTGTAACATATCAAAAATGAATTCAAGGATAAATACACAATAAATAAACGTGAACCATATTGGATGATTACAAAATAAATGCAACATGTTAGTTTAAAAAGAATGGAAATATTTACCAATGGCTGGTAGACACAAAATGCTGCAATAACTCAGCGGGTCAGGCAGCATCTCTGGAGAACATGGATAGATGACGTTTCATAGAGTGCTGGAGTAACTCAGCGGGTCAGGCAGCATCTCTGGAGAACATGGATAGGTGACGTTTCATAGAGTGCTGGAGTAACTCAGCGGGTCAGGCAGCATCTCTGGAGAACATGGATAGATGACGTTTCACAAAATGCTGGAACGGTAGCGCAGCGGTAGAGTTGCTGCTTTACAGCGAATGCAGCGCCGGAGACTCAGGTTCGATCCTGACTACGGGTGCTGCACTGTAAGGAGTTTGTACGTTCTCCCCGTGACCTGCGTGGGTTTTCTCCGAGATCTTCGGTTTCCTCCCACACTCCAAAGACGTACAGGTATGTAGGTTAATTGGCTGGGTAAATGTAAAAATTGTCCCTAGTGGGTGTAGGATAATGTTAATGTGCGGGGATCGCTGGGCGGCACGGACTTGGTGGGCCGAAAAGGCCTGTTTCCGGCTGTATATATATGATATGATATGATATAACTCAGCGGGTCAGGCAGAATCTCTGGAGAACATGGATAGGCGACGTTTCACAGAGTGCTGGAGTAACTCAGCGGGTCAGGCAGCATCTGTGGAGAACATGGATAGGTGACGTTTCACAGAGTGCTGGAGTAACTCAGCGGGTCAGGCAGCATCTCTGGATGGCCTGTGGCTCTATTGGCAATAAATGGTTTAATTGAGGTAACCAAATTCTCCAGACAACAAACATCTTACAATCGTCTCGGGTCGAGACCCTTCTTCTGACCCAGTTATCCAGATTGACCCAAAACATCACCCATTCCTTCTCTCCAGAGATGCTGCCTGTCCCGCTGAGTTACTCCAGCATTTTGTTTAGTTTAGTTTAGAGATACCGCGCGGAAACAGGCCCTTCGGCCCACCGAGTCCGCGCCGACCAGCGATCCCCGCACATTAACACTATTCTACACACTAGAAGGAAAGTGCGATGTTACGGGTCGAGACCCTTCTTCAGGCAAGGAGTCTGGGGAGAGGGAGTCTAGAAATGTGGAACGGTGAGGTGTGAAAACGACAGATCAAAGGGGACAATGCTTAAGGAAAATGTAGAAAGGTTCATTGTTAGCTGAGGGAAAGGTGACAATGAGACACACGATCAGTAAAATTAATTAGGACAGTGAAATTAGTCAGAGTACTAGGATCGGGGAGGGACGGAGAGAAAGCAAAAGCAAGGGTTACTTGAAGTTAGAGAAATCAAATGCAAATATGAGATGCTGTTCCTCCAATTTGCATTGGGCCTCACTCTAACACTGGAGGAGACGTAGGATGGAGAGGTCTGTGTTGGAATCGGAAGGAGAATTAAAGTGTTTAGCAACCAGGAGATCAGGTAGGTCGAGGCGGGCTGAGTGACGATGTTCAACAAAATGATTGCCCAGTCTACGTTTGGTCTCGCTGGTGTATAGGAGACCACATCTTGAACAGCAGATACAGTAGATGAGGTTGGATGAGGTGCAAGTGAACCTCTGCCTAAACTGAAAGGACTGTCAGGGTCCCTGGACAGAGTCGAGGGAGGTATCGGGACAGGTTTGATATGAGGTGCTGTTCCTCCAATTTGCGCTGGGCCTCACTCTGACAGTGGAGGAGGCCCATGAATGAAAGGTCAGTGTAGGAATGGGACGGGGAGTTAAAGTGTTTACCAATATGTTTGAAGGTAGATAAATCTCCAGGGCCTGGTCTGATATATCCGAGGACATTGTGGGAAACTGGAGAGGGAATTGCCTGGAGCCCTGGTTGAAATTTACGAGTCGTCCTTAAATACAGGAGAGGTGCCGGAAGATTGGAGGGGGGCAGATGTTGTGCCTCTATTCAGGAAGGGCTGCAGGGGAAAATGCTGGGAACTATAGGCCGGTGAGCTTCACATCTGTAGTTGGTAAGTTACTGGAGAGTATTCTGAGGGGTAGGATATACAGGCATTTGGATGGGCAAGTGCTGATTGGGGACAGTCAGCATGGTTTTGTACGCGGGGGCTTCAATATCGGGAGCCCCGACCGCCCCGACGTGGCAACTCCAACAGCCTGACCGCGGGACAAGACGGCAGGGAAGAGAAAAAGACATTTTGGCCATCCATCACAGTGAGGAGGGACTGGAGGAGACTCACTGTGATGGATGTTTCTTTTTGTTTGGTGTTAGTTGTGATTGTATGTGTTATTGCATTTTTATTGATTAATCTTATTGGTCTTATTGTTCAACTGCGGGTAATGTTTCATTTTACTACACATTTATGTGTATGTAACAAATAAACGACTATTGACTATTGACAGAGTAGGGGAATCGAGAACCAGAGGACATAGGTTCAAGGTGAAGGGGAAATGATTTAATAGGAATCCAAGGGGTAACCTTTTCACACAAAGGGTGGTGGATGTATGGAACAAGCTGCCAGAGGAGATAGTTGAGGCTGGGAATATCCCAACTTTTAAGAAACAGTTAAACAGGTACATGGATAGGACAGGTTTGGGGTGATATGGACCAAGTGCGTGCAATCGGGACTAGTGTAGCTGGGACATTGTTGGCCAGTGTGGGCTAGTTGGGCCGAAGGGCCTGTTTCCGCATTGTATCACTCTATGAATCTATGATCATGTAGGCCTCGGTGGACTGAGCGGAGGTGTTCAGCGAGACAATCGCCGTGCCTGCGCTTGGTCTTGGCGATATATAGGAGTCCACACCTGAACACAGTAGATGAGGTTGGAAGAGGTGCAAGTGAACCTCTGCCTCACCTGAAAATACTGTCGAGGTCCTTGGACAGAGTTGAGGGAGGAGGTACAGGGACAGGTGTTGCATCACCTGGGGAGGGGGTGGTTTGGGTGGGAAGAGATGAGTTAACCAGGGAGTTGCGGAGGGAACGGTCTCTGCAGAAGATGGAATGGGGTGGAGATGGGAAGATGTGACTAGTGGTGGGATCCTGTTGGAGGTGGCTAAACCTCTGTTAATTTCCTTCTGTTAATTTTGGAGAATAGGGAAGTAGTGAAGCCACTTTTGTGGATGAACAAGACTAAAATGTATACTGATTAGACATTGCAAGCCTTGCAAAACAACTTAGGTTAGTTAAACGACATTATGATTTGAGTTAAACTTGTAAAGGAAAATTAATTGTGTTACTATTCACGGGGCGGCACGGTGGGGCAGCGGTAGAGTTGCTGCCTTACAGCGAATGCAGCGCCGGAGACCCGGGTTCCATCCCGACTACGGGGGCTGTCTGTACAGAGTTTGTACGTTCTCCCCGTGACCTGCGTGGGTTTTCTCCGAGATCTTCGGTTTCCTCCCACACTCCAAAGACGTACAGGTTTGTAGGTTAATTGGCTTGGTAAATGTAAAAATTGTCCCTAGTGGGTAGAGGATAGTGTTAATGTGCGAGGATCGCTGGTCGGCGCGGACCCGGTAGGTTGGAAGGGCCTGTTTCTGCGCTGTATCTCTAAACTAAACTAAACTATGTGGGCATGGTGAATGCTAATTTCTGACTGCATTTTGACAAGGGACGTTGGGAGCATGTGGGGCACAGTGCTTCATTAAACACATTCATACGCTCAACTTGCCCACCCACAGCTCAGCCACGACATCAACGTGAACTTACAGAAAATCCCCTGTATTTCTCTGCGAAGGACACCTTTGTTTAGAAGCTAATTTGATTCTGTCATGCTGGGGGCCTTTTAACTTTTC
>NC_135968.1:48863038-48895214 GCF_053455715.1 Rhinoraja longicauda
AGTTACAGAAGGAAAATGGATATCTGACGAAATTAAACAAGTTAATTATTGAAACAGAAATAAAATGTTTGTTTAACGTCGGCAGCGCCGGAGTACTTCACGGAATGTCTCACAGCATGAGCACGTACATGAAAATCAAAGACAAAACAAATTACCGAAAACAGCGACAGTCGCTATGGTAGGGTAATATATATGTTCAATTCGATAGATCAATGGATATCCCATAGCTGTGAGACACAATTAACTCCTGTAGCTCCGTCAGTCCGTCATCGCCGCAGCTCTGTGGCCCTGCCTTCTGGTGCGCACCGAGATATACCAGAGCGATAGGTCTCCAGCGACAAGAACTCATACCTGCTGATCATCATTAGTGACGCTCAAGAAACAAACACCTTGCGTCACTGCCATTGACTGCACCATGGGAGATGACAAGCAAATAACTTGAGGATCGAGTAAAAAAACAAAGCGGGTCGCTGAAAAAGGAGTCTGAATAATGGTCACTATCCGAAACGTCATATCATATCATATATATATACAGCCGGAAACAGGCCTTTTCGGCCCTCCAAGTCCGTGCCGCCCAGTGATCCCCGTACATTAACACTATCCTACACTAGGGACAATTTTTACATTTAACCAGCCAATTAACCTACATACCTGTACGTCTTTGGAGTGTGGGAGGAAACCGAAGATCTCGGAGAAAACTCACGCAGGTCACGGGGAGAACGTACAAACTCCTTACAGTGCAGCACCCGTAGTCAGGATCGAACCTGAGTCTCCGGCGCTGCATTCGCTGTAAAGCAGCAACTCTACCGCTGCGCTACCGTGCCTGTTAGCAGAGATTTCAGTTTCTAGGTTGAACCTTGGCCATTCTCGCTCTGTTTTACAGAGAAACTCTGGCCCACTGATCCATCTCTTACTGCTCCAGAATCGGTTTGCTGTTAATCCTCTCGAGGTTTCATCTAGAGATTTTCCTTGGTATTAACATACTTCCACTGCGATACATTAGTAGCATCCCTTACAAAAGAGATCCTGTTTGCTACCAATGTTAGGAAGCGTTTGTTTTCATTGTTGATGTACTTAAGCACTGTCATGCTATCAGTCCAGAAGGTAGATTCCTCCAGCTTAAGCTGCTGTTCTGTTTGCAGTAATATGTAAATTCTGACAGCTAAGACTGCGGCTGCAAGCTCCATTCTGGTCATTTGCTTCATTGGTGCCACTCTGGCCTTTCCCATTAAGAATGCAGCATATACTTCATTGTTATCAGTTTCCAGTCTTAGATATGAAACTGTACCGTAAGAATTTTCACTTGCGTCAGACAAATAATGCAGCTGTGCAAATTTGATTCGGCCAAAGTTTGTAGGCTTCATACACCGGTCCACCCTGAACTCCGAGATCTTGTCGAGATCTACTAACCACTCTGTCCATCGCTGAGAGAAGATTTGCATTGTACTCTCATCCCATTCAAATTTCTTCTTGCAGACATCTTGTAAAAATTACTTGGCTGGTAGTGTAAATGGTGCAAGAAATCCCAACGCGTCGTAAAGAGAACCAAGCACGGACAGGATTCTCCGTCTTGTACATGGTCGTTCTTGAATCGAAATTATGAACTTGAATACATCTGTTTCAACGCACCAGTGCAATCGCAAAGCTCTCTCCATGGGCAGATTGTCTTTGTTCAAATCCAACTCCCGGGTCTCCTTGGATCTGTTATCTAGTGGAATGGTTTCCAATACAGCACGGCTGTTGCTGATCCATTTCGATAGCATGAATCCTCCCTTATTGCAGAGGGAAGTCAGATGTTTTACCATTTGGATTGCTTCCTGTTCCATCGACATGGATTTTAAACAATCGTCCACATAGAAATAGCTCTTTACGGTGTTTGTCACTTCTTCTGGAAAGTGAGCTTCATTGTCCTCGGCGCTTTTCCTCAATGCGAAGTTTGTATAACTTGGTGATGACACTACTCCTGTATTCAACGAGATCTTGTGGTGCATCACCATCCGGCCACCATAGGAATCGCAAGGAGTTAACATGCTTTTCCGATACCTTGACCTGATGAAACATTGCCTTGATATCCGCCATCAAAGCCACCGGCGCTCATCTGAATCCGAAAAGAACTCCGTTGATTGGATCCTGCAGCAGGTGACAATTAAGTGATTTACCCTTGAAAACCGTAGCACAGTCGAAGAGCACTCTTAAAGTTCCTTTATTTGAATGATACCCCCAATGTGTGGGATGTACCAAAGCTCTCCATCACATCGATTCAGCTGGTCTTCTAGTACCATTTCAGCATAACCATTATTAATCATCTCCGTGAGGAAAGGTGTATATTCTTCATGAAATTTTGTATTCTTGCCAAACGCGTTTCAGATCCTAAAGGCGTTGTTCTGCAATGCAGCGGTTAATCGGCAGACTAACACTTTCTTGTTTGAAAGGTAAGTCTAGGCAATGGTGCCCTTCTATCATCTTTACTGAGTGATTACTAATTTCCAAAAAGTTCCCAACATCCCCTCCATCCACTTGAACCACCCTCCTCCTCCTAACCCCGCCTCCATCTCCCCCTCCCCCCCATTCTCCTCCCACCCCCCCTCCTCCATCCCCACCCACCACCCCCTTACCTACTCGGCCCCCTCCTCCCCCCAACCCCTCCTCCTCCTTCCCCACACCTCCGCCTCCCCCACCCCTTCTCACCTACTCGATCCCCGTACTCCTCCTCACCCCACCCCCCCTCACCGCTCCATCCCCCTCCTCCTCCCCCCATACCCGCTCCTCTTCCCCGTACCCCCCCTCACCGCTCCATCCCCCTCCTCCTCCCCCCATCCCCCTCCTCCTCCCCCCATACCCGCTCCTCTTCCCCATACCCACTCCATCCCCACCCCCTCCACCCCCCCCTTCCTCACCCTCCCCTCTCCCTCTCCTCCTCCCTCCTTCTCCTTCCCCCTTCCTCCTCCCCATCCTCCCCACCTGACGCTCTCGTCACCCCCACCCCTCACCTCGCCCCCTACCGCCGTTGGAAAGAGGAGAGGAAAGGGGAGAGGGAAGGGGAGAGTTAAGGGGGAGGAAGGCATTGAGCACGGCCGTCCCGTCAGCCGGCAGGGTTCCCTCCCCTCTTGGAGCGGAAGAGGCGACTACACCTCCCGGCGGTCAGGAATGTCAGGCGCGAGGCACGGCGGGACAGCCGGCGGTGCTCCCGGGGGTGGGGAAAGCGTGCATTAGTTAAAGGTCCGGGGGAGGGGAACGCATTAGTTAAAGATCCGGGGGAGGGGAGCGCATTATTTAAAGGCCCGGGGGGGGCGCATTAGTTAAAGGTCCGGGGGGGAGCGCATTAGTGAAAGGTTCGAGGGGGGGGAGAGCATTAGTTAAATGTCCACGGGGGGAGCGCATTAGTTTCGGTCCGGGGGGGGGGGGAGTGCATTAGTTAAAGGTGCAGGGGGGGAGCGCATTAGTTAAAGTTCCGGGAGGGGGGGAGCGCATTAGTTAAAGGTCCGGGTGAGGGGGAGCGCATTAGTTAAAGGTCCGTTGGGGGGCGGGAGCGCATTCGTTTTCCGTCCGGGGGGGAGCGCATTAGTTAAAGGTCCGGGGGGAGCGCATTCGTTTTCGGTCCGGGGGGGGGGAGCACATTAGTTAAAGGTCCAGAGGGGGGAGCGCATTAGTTAAAGGTCCGCGGGGAGCGCATTCGTTTTCGGTCCGGGGGGGGGAGCACATTAGTTAAAGGTCCAGAGGGGGGAGCGCATTAGTTAAAGGTCCGGGGGGGCAGCGCATTAGTTAAAGATCCGTGGGAGGAGCGCATCAGCTAAAGTTCTGGGGGTTGGGGGGCCGCATTAGTTAAAGGTCTCGGGGGGAGCGCATTAGTTAAAGGTCCGGGGGGGCATTAGTTAGTCCGTGGGGGGAGCGCATTAGTTAAAGGTCCGGGGGGGGAGCGCATCAGCTAAAGTTCTGGGGGTTGGGGGGCCGCATTAGTTAAAGGTCTCGGGGGGAGCGCATTAGTTAAAGGTCCGGGGGGGCATTAGTTAGTCCGTGGGGGGAGCGCATTAGTTAAAGGTCCGGGGGGGGAGCGCATTTCTTAAAGGTACGGGGGGGCGCATTAGTTATAGGTCTCGGGGGGAGCGCATTAGTTAAAGGTCCGGGGGGGCATTAGTTAGTCCGTGGGGGGAGCGCATTAGTTAAAGGTCCGTGGGGGGAGCGCATTTCTTAAAGGTACGGGGGGCGCATTAGTTAAAGGTTTAAAGGTCGGTGGGGGGGGGGGCGCATTAGTTAGCATGCTAGTATGACTTGTCCATAGTTACCTGGTTTCTCTTTGCAGCCAGTTTAGATGGTTGTCAAGAATTATCGCAGGGAGGTTTTTTTCAGCTGAGGAATCGGGCAGCTGATGGGGCTTATTTCAGAGAAGTGGGAAGTGTTTATTTTGGGAAGTCAATTCAGGTCCTGACCTTCACTGGGGAGTTTGGTCGAGCAGATGGATTAAACTTTCACAGATCTGTGTAAGAGGCATCACAGGTAAATAGGTGGTGCAGAGGATTTAAGGCATCGACCCTCATCAGTCAGGGAAATAAATATAGACGTTGGAAGTCTATGTTCGGCTGGTCAAGAAATTTCTGTCTCTGATCTCAAAACTGCATCTTTCCGTTTCAACGTGTCTCAGTTAGCGCCGTGAAAGGGGGTATGCACTCTACAATTACTTGACAAATGCGCACAGCAATTAAGTCGAAGATAGACACAAAATGCTGGAGTACCTCAGCCGGCAGGCAGCATCTCTAAAAAAAGTTATAGGTGACGTTTCGGTTCGAGATCCTTCTTACTTGTCAGTCTGAAGCAGGGTGTCGACCTGAAACCATCCGGACCCATATCCGGACCCATCACTGACCACATTGATAATGTCACGGCTTGTCCAGACCCACCACTGACCACACTGATAATGGCACGGCTTATCAAGACCCATCACTGACCACACTGATAATGTGTCAAATTATGTGTCGTAAAAATGTGTCAAATAAACCTTTGCTCAGTCCGCCTTCACCAACCTGATCTCCCTGTGGCTGAGCACTTCAACTCCCCCTCCCATTTCGAGTCTGACCTTTCTGTCATGGGCCTCATCCAGTGCCATTGTGAGGCCCACTGGAAGTTGGAGGAACAGCACCTCATATTTCGCTTGGGCAGCTTGCAGCCCAATGGTATGAACATTGACTTCTCCAACTTTAGATAGTTCCTGTGTCTCTCTATTTCCCCCCTCTTTCCCCCTCCCCTTCCCAGTTCTCCCAGTGTCTTCCTGTCTCCACCTATATCCTTTCTTTGTCCCGCCCCCTGACATCAGTCCGAAGAAGGGTCTCGACCCGAAACGTCACCCATTCCCTCTCTCCTAGATGCTGCCTGACCTGCTGTAACGTCAGCATTTTGTGATACCTTCGATTTTGTACCAGCATCAGCAGTTATTGTCCCACACTGATAATGTCACTGCTTATCCAGACCCATTACTGACCACACTGATAATGTGATTGCTGTTACCGACGCACCACTGACCGCACTGATAATGTCACTGTTTATCCATACTCATCACTGACCTCAATGATAACATTGAATAAATGTACTTCCTTTGAATACATGTACACCCTTACCCAGGATATCTCACTACCGGGAGGAGGTGGCTGATCTGGCACTCTGGTGTCAGGACAATAGCCTCCTCTTGAATGTCACTAAAACGAAGGAGCTGATTGTGCACTTCAGAAGGGCTAAACATCCAAGGACGTACACGCCACTGGAGATAAATGGGTCTACTGTGGATAGGGTGATCAGTTTTAAATACTTGGGAGTCCGCATCACAGAGGATCTGACGTGGGCAACGCACATTGCCGCACTGGTGGGTAAGGCTAAGCAGCGCCTTTACCACCTTAGACAACTGAGGAAATTCAGAGTGTCTCTGAGGATCCTTCATTGCTTCTACTCTGGGGCTGTAAAGAGCATCCTGTCCGGCAACATCACAGTCTGGTTTGGGAACAGCTCTGCCCAGGACAGGATGGCCCTGCAGAGAGTAGTGCGTTCGGCAGAACGCACCATGGGAACTACACTCGTCCCCCTGCAGGACCTATAGATCAGGAGGTGCAGATTCAGAGCAAGCAAGATCATGAGGGACCCCTGCCATCCCAGTAACGGAGTGTTCCGGATGCTACGATCAGGCAAACGCCTCCGCTGTCACGCTGTGAAAACGGAGAGGATGAGACGGAGTTTCTTCCCACAGTCCATCAGTCCATAACTCCAGAGACTAAATTTTTGTCTACACGATAGTAACTTATTAACTTTATTTATATGCTGTAACTGTAATTCTTTTTTGTGCGCAATCCACAGGCATTGCCACTTTCATTTCACTGCACATCGTGTATGTGTATGTGACAAATAAACTTGAATTGACTTGACTTGAATTGTTGCCCGGAAACAGGTTTCGGAGCTGTCGGGGGAGTTTGGGCAAGCCAGGACTACGGGACTGCTTCAGACTACTTTTGGACTAGGCAGTTGCAGCATGGGACCCATACACAATTAAAAACATTTCTTCGATCGAACGTGTCCAAAGGCAGGCAGCTCGTTTTGTTACAAATACCTGTGAGAGAGAAGCGAGTGTTACCGAACTTCGAAATTTATTGGGGTGGAACACTCTCCAAGACAGATGTAAAGCCCGCCGTTTGACCTGTTTTTACAAAATGTTAAATGGTCAGCTCGACATAGATTACCACATCTACACCAAACCCAAACCCATCAGGAGTAGATGATGGCATTCGATTCAATTTGAGATCCCAGCTATCAAGACAGATATGTATAGCAATTCATGCTTCCCTCGCACAATTAAAGCATGGAATAGTCTTCACACTACTATAGTTACTCAACCTGACGCAACTACACTTCAGGCAGCTCTTCTCCAAGAAGCCCTTCTTTCTTAAGTCCATACTCTGCCACCTCCAGTTTAAATTCCATTTGGAATATTTTGGAGGACCAATAACCAAGACCAAGACCAAGATTAGCTCAAACATCTGCCTGTCAACTGCTTAAGTAAAGTGTTTTTTTCAGTTTCTACGTGTACCAGATGTACACAGCATGAAGGGAAACATGTTCTCATGCATTTCATGTTAAATAGGCAAAGACATGGTCGGTGTGCGTGGCAGCGCTCTCTGAATTGCCTTGTGGACAGGCCACAAGGATGAGTTGGTCATTTGCCTCCAGACAAACCTTGTTGTCTGATTAACATCAACCTGTCGACTGGTCTGATACCATTCACCACAAAATAAACTGCAGATTGAGCAGAGCTTCACCTTGTCTTAGAAAACATAGAAAAGTGTTGTAGGAGTAGCCCATTCATGATTGATCATCCAGAATCAGTACCCTGTTCCTAGCTTCTCCCCATATCCCATATCGTTTGACACCGTTAACCCCAAGACCCCCATATCCCTTGAATACATCCAGTGAAAGCAATGCCTTCTGTGGCAGAGAATTCCACATATTCACAACTCTCTGGGTGAAAACGTTTTTCCTCATCACAGTCTTAAATGGCCTACCCTTTATTCTTAAACTGTGAGTCCTGGTTCTGGACTCACCCAAAATGGTCATTTCCCCCCTACATCTCGCCTGTCCAATCCCTTAAGAATTTTACATGTTTCTATACGATCCACTCTCATCCTTCTAAATTCCAGTAAATTTAAGCCCAGTCGATTCATTCTTTATCATCAGTCCGCCATCCCGGGGATTAACCTGGTGAACCTGGTTACGCTGCACTCCCGAAATAGCAAGACTGGCCTTCCTCAAATTTGAATACTAAAACTGCTCGCAATACTCCGGGTGTGACCTCCTTGCTCCTGTACTCAAATCCTGTCGCTATGAAGGCCAACATGCCATGAGCTTTCTTCGCTGCCTGCTGTACCTGTATGCTTACTTTCAGTGAGTGACATGCAAGGACGCCTTGGTCTCGTTGCACCTCCCCTTCTTCCTAATCTGACACCATTCAGATAATAATCAGCCTTCGTGTTCACCGACTGGAACTAATATTTCCCACTGGGCGCAGGGCACAGCAGAGTTTATCAACTGCCTCTTTCTTAGATTTGAAGCAAGCAATTTAAATTTAATTTGGAGCATTATGTGTTATTCGTTCAATTGTTAATGTTCAAACATTAGCAAATTTGCGGATGACACAAAGCTGGGTGGCAGTGTGAACCGTGAGGATGATGCTATGAGGATGCGGGGTGATTTGGACAGGTTGTGTGAGTGGGCAGATGCATGTCAGATGCAGTTTAATGTGGGTAAATGTGAGGTTATCTATCCACTTTGGTGGAAAGAACAGGAAAGCAGATTATTATCTGAATGGTGTCAAGTTAGGAAATGGGGAAGTACAAAGAGATCTGGGTATCCTTGTGACGATTCCGGTTCTTTATGTCAATCTAGTTCAATAATAATTGATCCAAACACTTGCTCTTCAAATCAAACCTTTAATGCAGCGCTGCGATGATTCCTCCAATTCTGCTCCTACAGCGCTCACGGTCTCCGAAACAGGCTGGGACAAACATACTCATACATACCAAGACAATGTTTATATAGTTTCCAAACAATAGAATGATGGGGGCACAATTGAGGGGCATTGTTCAATTGAGAGACATTGTTCCAACATGTTCATCCAATCACAACTAGCCCCGTAGGCACTTCCCAGTCCCCAGTTACGACCAGTCCCGTACGTCCTATTGTTGTACGTGCTGGAACATTCTGTGATTAGGATGTTAATCACTTCTCAACCGTCCATGGTTTCACAACTTCTAGCCAGCGAACAGAGATATATCACACAATAGCAAAGAAAGCAGTGATAGTTGTTTCTAATTAACCTTTACCCAGACGGCTATCTTTTTAGACCTTGACTTAATCAGACTTATTTCGTAATTTACCTTAATTCCTCATTCCCCCCTTTTGTCATTTATGACAACTATCAGGGCGAAAACCCAGCAGAGACTTATCATAGGCGGGTCATATAGTCATCCGAGTTTATACCTGATCTCGCGGTGCTTTATAAGCCCCTAGAGCCTGGCCCAAGCGGTGTTCAGGGTCGAGAGGCTGGCTTGTTGATCCCGCCTCTGGTTCCTACTCCTCTGCTGGATCTCATTCACTAGCCCTTACGGTACCCAGTGATTAAGATCTCCATAGCTGTGACTTATACCCAGTTGATGAAGTCTATTGTATTCTTCCTCGAATAATCCCTTGGCAACCTGCTCTTTCACCATATCACTTGCTTTACCATCATTTTCAGTGTAATCGTCCTCTAACATCGGAAGATCTTCTCCAGTTTCTCCCATGCGTAGTAACAACATTTTATGAGTGCTTCCAATGCCTTTCGTGGCCTGCATACACTTACTAATTATACATTTAACGATGGCAATCCCCGCGTATAAACATATCAAAATTACTCCAAGATAAATGGCAATGTTAATAAACCAATTGTACCATCCGCCCAATCACCAATCTCCCAGTTCAAACCCTCAGTTATCCCATTCAGGAAGTCTGTGTATCGTCTTCAATTCTCGTGAGGTTCGCGGTTCGGTCCATGATTCCCATAATGCATTTCCCTTTTACAATGGCACCTCCTTCCCTAGCCAGCAGATAATCCAGTGCGTATCGGTTCTGCATTGAGAACAGCCGTAGGTGTGACAGGCCCTCCTTTATTTCATTTATAGCCTCCACTGTCTTATTCCCCAGAATGGTGAGTCCGCACAAAAGATAATTTCAATTGTTGGATACCATGGCCCCTGCGGTCCCACCTATAGTTATGGTGCTCAATATTCCCCAACCAGTGGAGTGACCTCTAATATACAGATCGCAGCTGGTGCCATCCAGTTAGCGCAAAATTCCTTAGAAATTCCTCATTTTGTTTTTATTTGGCCAACGGTGGAAAAGCTGAAGCTCCACCGTACTGGGCAGGGTATAGTTGTGGGGGTAAGGATTCCTATCGCTACTTTGTCAGGGGTCCCTTTTCCCATTACCAGGAAATTGGTCCCTATCCCATTACTCAGGAAATAATTTCCGGGTTTGGTATAAACTACTCCCGGTGTTCCTCCGTCTGAGACTGAAGTTGGACCAGTGCTACTCCAGTTATCATTACAGGGGAACCGGGAGTTGCTATCCACCGACGTATCATCGGGTACATGTATGGTTCTGAGGAATCACCTCTTGTGCCAAAGCGTGGTACAATGGGGAAGGTATTGTTGTTAATCGCCAGGCGTGTCTTATTCCCCCAACCACAGAGTGTTTGCCACCCTCTCTCAAGGTCAACACATTGGCTCGTGTTATGGCAAGTGGTCACCCCGGTGCCAGGGTGTTGGCTGCACCAGAATGTCTCCTTTGTCGTAACGTAGCTTACAGTGTTCTGGATGTTTACCACGGCACACCCATACCTGGTTCCATTCCAACAATTGGGGTATGCAGAGGTTGGTGCAGAGGTCTTTATACAGGTGACTGGGTAGCTCTGACTTTGGGGAAATTTAAAGGTAATGTACGTAACGGGAGGGGGTAAAGAGTACCCTTGGATAAAGTAGCTGGGGTCCATAACTGGGATTGGAGTGAAAACACCTATTACCGAAGTGGAGGGATAACAAACAACAGATTCAGGAGAGTACAGTAAATTATGAGTCTGTAAAAACAACTTCTGTTCGGCGTTTGTGTCCGAGACCTCTCTTTTTCTTTTTGTTCGCACCGGGAGAGATTTTTGGCTGCAGGTGGGTGTCGCGTTGGAGGGCCTCATGGAAGCACAGTACAGTGTATTGAGTCCCGGGATCTTCTCTGTCCACACTAGTGTTCCGTCGGCAAGCAAAATCAAACTGACATTCCTGAAACCAACAAGGCAGACCCCACCTGTTACGATCACCTCGCTCGACTTCCCTGGTGGTCTGTCGCAGGATTCCGTTGCAATAATTCTGCTTTGTGACGTTCCATGATCCGGAAGCTTCCGGCGTCCCATCATCACACATCACTCCGTCTCTTTTGCAGAGATGGAAGATCCGTCCACTTTTCTCGGGGTAACACCATCGGATTTTTCCTGCCTGTGATACTGAGGCTAATATTGTCAGGAGGCCCAGCCCAATTGCTGCCGCCATTCTTATTCTGGATTACCTGTGATACACAACACTCGCACCAACTTAATATCGATCACAAAAATTAACCTACACAATAATCACTAAAATATCCAATTACAAATAATTGCATAGATTTAAAAGAGATTTAAAATTATAGCGATAGCTTTCAATCTCCCCCCTTTTGATTGGTTTCACCAATCATTTTACAGTGATGCAGGTGGATCCACGCATTGCGGCTCTCAACCTTGGCGGCTGTAGGGGTGGTAAGCAGGGCCTGGAACGGGCGTGGCTCCAGGTGCTTGCGAGTCCAGTTTTTAACCTTGATGTAGGACCCAGGCTTAATGATGGTAGACGGGGCGAGGGCCGGCGTGTACCCGTAAGCCACGCGGACCTGTGACTGAGAGGCTCGCACGGCTTTGGTTAAGGCAAGGACATAGATGGTGATTTCGTCCGTCATCTGATGGAAATGGACCGTCTCAGGAGCGCGTTTATTCCAAGGGGCGGCTGCAGATAACTTCAGCCGGCGTGAGGCGGGCTTTACCGGAGGGTGTGCTGCGCATCTGAAAAAGAGCTACAGGATGCAGTTTAAGCCAGGTAGAGCCAGTTTGTGCTGTTAATTTAGCAAGCTTGTTTTTAAGAGTCTGGTTGGCGCGCTCGACTAAACCCGCAGCTTGAGGTCGATATGCACAATGCAACTGTAGGTGAATCCGTGACTGTTAAACAACTCTTTATTAATCGTTCCAACGAAGTGAGGCCCATTATCTGAGCTTAACCGGGCCGGAACACCAAAGCGGGGAATAACTTCTTTCAATTAAATTTTAACAACCGTGGAGGCCTTGTTATCAGCTTCAATCTATTTACTGAACACGTCCACAATTACAAGCACATACTTATGACACTGGCAGCGTTTCACCTCAATGAAGTCCATTTGCAGGGTCTCAAAGGGACCTGTCGGCAAAGGAGTCTTTCTGGGGTCGCAAGCGAGTCCCTTGCCCGGGTTGTGCTGCTGATAAATGAGGCATCTGCGACTGACACCCTGGGCCAAATCCTGAAGTCAATGATGCCACCAGGTTTCCAGAAGCATATCACTCACACCTTTGGCACCGCAGTGAGTTGTAAAGGTTACACATTCAATAACCCATCAGGCTAATTCGTCAGACATGCATGTCTGGCCCACAGGGGTAAGCCATAAGCGCGCGACAGGATCGTACACACATCCCTGATCCTGCCACAGCTGGCGGTCTACATCAGGGTCGTCCTCCTGCATTTTTTTAACTCTTCTTGGATGATTGGCATTAGTTTTTCTGAGGGAGACGGATCCCTATTAGAATTTTATGTCTACCTCATCATTTGTGGCACAACCGTTTGTCGATTCCTAATAGCGTACTTAGCTGCCTCGTCCGCGCGACGGTTACCTATCTCAATGGGACCTTGCCCGGCAGTATGGGCTTTTACTTTTAGCACTGAAATACGTTTGGGTAATTAGAGAGCCCATAATAAGTGGGAAACTGAAGTCTAGTGGGAGATGGGATTCCCTGATGAAGTCAGGAACCCCCGATATTTCCACAGTTGTCCAAAGTCATGGACCACACCAAACACCAAAGGCATACCGGGAGTTTGTGTAGAAGTTGACGGAGAGTTCATTTGCCAAAATGCATGCCCGAATAAATGCGAACAGTTCGGCCTACTGGGCTCAAAATGGGAACTCGAAGGCCGCTGCTTCCACCGTGGAGCCGTCCTGGTCCACAATTACGTACCCTGAAATGCGATCGCCTTGGTCGTTGATGGAGGAACTTCCATCTGTGTAGAAGGTAAAATCGGGATCTGGAATAGGAATATCGGAGAGGTCCGAACGAGGCGAGGTATCTTCCCGGTTACACTGTAGGCAATCGTACGTGGCCTGAGCTTCTTCCCTGGGAGGATGTTCGAGAAAGCTGGCAGGATTAATCGTTGTGCAGTAGCGAAATGTAAGGCGAGGATTATTCAAGAGATAGATCTCATACTTGTTTTGCCTGGCCATAGTAAGATGCTGGGTCTGCAGTTGGCCCGGCAGTGCAATAACAGAATGTGAGCTATATACAACAATGTCCTGCTGCAGCGTCATGTTTGCTGTGGACTGCAGACTGTTGTAAATGGCAGTAAGAATCTGGGTGCAGTAAGGATATCCCAGGGTCAAGTTTGGAAGAATAATAAGCAACGGGGCGATGTTGGTCACCATGTAGCTGATTCAAGACAGCTGTGGAACAATCATTCCGTACAGTGTAGTAGAGCTGAAAGGGGCGATCGTAGAGAGGTCGGCCCAAGGCGGGTGCCTGTAGTAGACGGGCTTTGAGCTGCTGGACAGCATCCAATGCTCCAGCCCACATACCTCTCTAAATCAATCTAAGAATTCTTCGGCCCCTTCTCCCTTTTTGGGTTTCATATCCAAGAGCTTGGTTTTGTCTATGGGTTTCCGGAGGACCTGGCCAACGGCTATCATTTTGTCTTTCACGTTCAGTGGTCTCATTGTGGGCATTTTTTAAGTCGTCGTGATTTTGGTGACCCACATGGGTCTTAAACCTCTTATGTTCCACGGGCGTCAAGGCTTGTTGGACCAACGCCCATAAATCCAGAGAGTCCGCCTGACATACAGCTATCTTTGTCTTCAGGAAATCAATAAAGGATTAGGGACATTGTTAGAGACATTCATCAGAATGGCCAACATCTCGTTTGGTTTCCACGGTAGCCAGACTGGTATCATAGCGGGCTCGGGCACTCCTTGCGGTCACTCCTTGCATTGTCTGCCGGGACAGGGGCTGAGGCTCGGGGATTAAGAACCGTTGTAATGGGGAATTGATGCTTAGCTATCTTACGTAAGTGCACTGTCCCTTTCTGACTCGCTCACATTATCCCAATTCTCGATATCCCGATCCTCCCCACTGCCTATATTGTCCGACGAAGAATCATTCTCGGACGGGGACTTTCGCGATCTTAACATTTTCGGAGGTTTCCTATGTTTAGTTCGTTCCTGATTGTCACTAGTGTCCTCCCTTTTGGTCCCGGGTCGGTCATATCCCTTCAGTTGGGTGGGCTTCGATTTACTCCTCGAACGCCTCGCAACAGGCGACGTGCAGCCCTCTGCGCCCGCTTTTTCTAAGTCTGGGTCCTGGGATACTTGGGGAAATCGATAGGGTGGTGGCAGGTTTGGGTCGTTATCGGCGTTAAAAGAAGATGGAAGAGGCAGAGGCGCACTAGGAGTCGGTGCCCACCAATCCCATTCATCCCCCTCGTCTCCCTTTTTTCAACTGAAGGCCAACTATTGAACTGCGCAGTTCCTTCTTAACCCCGATTTCTTTTTGTCCCATGACTTATTCTTTCTCAGATTTCTCACATTCCTTCTTCCAAATCGCCACGGGTTTGGGGACTCACCCAATGGTCATTTTAACCACAAATGTAACTGCATTTTCCTGCCAACTTGCTAACACACTCTTATCTTTTTCTTCCTGGCAGAATTGTCTCCATAATTCAATCATTTGTTTACTCTTACTTCATGTACCCTTTTTTCAAATTAATTCCTGGTCTTGCTTGACTAAGTCCACATTCCTTGGACCTCCTAGGGGCTTCTCGATTTTTTATTTAGCGCCCCGGATAATTGTCTAAATTTTTTGGTTTATCGATAATAGACAATAGACAATAAGTGCAGGAGTAGACCATTCTGCCCTTCGAGCCAGCGCAGCCATTCAATGTGATCATGGCTGATCATTCTCAATCAGTACCCCGTTCCTGCCTTCTCCCCACTCCGCTATTCTTAAGAGCTCTATCTAGCTCTCTCTTGAATGCATTCAGAGAATTGGCCTCTACTGCCTTCTGAGGCAGGGAATTCCACAGATTCGCAACTCTCTGACTAAAAATGTTTTTCTTCATCTCCGTTCTAAATGGCCCATCCCTTATTCTTAAACTGTGGCCCCTGGTTCTGGACTTCCCCAAAGTTTGGAACATGTTTCCTGCCTCTAACGTGTCCAACCCCTTAATAATCTTATACGTTTCGATAAGATCCACTCTAATCCTTCTAAATTCCAGTTTGTTCGGGATATTTCTTAGATACATTTTGTAACGGACTGCCCTACTCACTGGTAGAGTCTAATTGATTACCTATTTTGTTTCAATCGTCGACTTATAAGTTCAATATTTACATCGGTACCACACAAGTTAAGGATCAAAGAATACACAAGGGCACGTGTTATCGACTGTCAATATTCACAGGATCCACGTCAATCAATTATACTTAACGTTCCAAACGATAAGTTAATATTTTATCACTGCCTTTTACCAATCGGCACGATCCACTTCAATCCAGACAATGTAACAACAAGGTTTGCTCGATTGACTTGATTCTGTCGGGATCCCGTACAATACAAGAACGAAGGGTCTACTTTCCAAGAACGTGTGGAGAAGAGGAAAGCAAAGTGGTAGATAAATTGTAATCACTTTGCTGGCAAATTCTTCAGGTCCAATCCACAGCCTAGTACGACTCTTCATTTCGTTTGTTGGTTTGTCGGTGATCCTTTAGTATCCCACTTCTGACACCAAATTACAATTCCGGTTCATTATTTCAATCTAGTTCAATAATAATTGATCCAAACATTTATTATTCAATTCAAACCTTTAATACAGCGCTGCGACGATTCCTCCAAGTCTGCTCCAACAGACCCCACGGTCTCCGGAACAGGCTGGGACGATCATACTCATACATACCAAAGGCAATGTTTATGTAGTTTCCAAATAACAGAATGGAGGACGCACAACTGACGGGCATGGCAACATGTTCATCCAGTCACAACTAGCCCGTAGGCACTACCCAGTCCACAGTTTTGACCAATCCCGTAGATCCTATTGTTGTATCTGCTGGAACATTCTGTGATTAGGATGTTAATCACTTCTCAACCGTCCATGGTTTTACAACCTCTAGCTAACGAGCAGAGATATATCATACAATAGCAAAGCAAGCAGTGATAATTGTTTCTAATTAACCTTTACCCAGATGGCTATCTTTTAGTCCTTGACTCAATCACCATTAATTGTTTTCTAA
The DNA here is from genome assembly GCF_053455715.1 of Rhinoraja longicauda. Classification (NCBI taxonomy): domain Eukaryota; kingdom Metazoa; phylum Chordata; class Chondrichthyes; order Rajiformes; family Arhynchobatidae; genus Rhinoraja; species Rhinoraja longicauda. The sequence continues at coordinate 48,879,191 of NC_135968.1, forward strand.
TTAACCCTTACCCATACAGCTATCTTTTTAGTCCTTGACTTAATCAGAATTACTTCGTATTTTACCTTAATTCCTCACAGTGACTAATGAGTAGAGGATTAGGACTCTTTTAAAGAGCAACAGAAGATAACTAAAAAGGAAATACGGGGCTAAAAGATGAGGTACGAAGGTAAGCAAGCCAATAATATAAAGGAGGATAGTAAAAGCTTCTTCAGGTATGTGAAGAAGAAAAAAGTAGTTAAGGCAAATGTGGGTCCCTTGAAGACAGAAGCAGGGTAATTGTCTACTGTCTATTGAATACCATAGTGCGGGCTAGTACTGATAGAATGACGCACTGCGATGTAGTACTGTGGAATGGCACACTATGGGTTACAACGGATGGAATATTAGGAATGTTACACTGTGGGATAGCCCACTGATGGAGTGACACACTCTGATTGTACCGATGGAGTGAAACGCTGTGGGGTGGTGTTGATGCAATGACACATTGTGGGCTAGTACTGATGGAGTGACGCGCTGTTGTGTACAACTTATGGAAGCCTACACTGTGAGTAATACTGATAGAGTGACAGAGTGAGGTAGGACTGATGGAATGATACAGTGTTGGGCAGCACGAACAGACTGACACACTGTGGGGCATTACTGACAGATTTAATTTCGCGATGCGACTTGTAAACACGTCCTACTGCCCACTGAGTCAACGACGATCATTGATCCCACGTTCGCATTGGTTCCATGGTATTCCACGTTCATTACCCGGACGTGGTGTGAGCCTGTGCGCCCTCTAGCGGACCGGCAGCGGAATAACAGGACTGTTGAACCATCGGCAACCCACAGCTGCGTTGGGGATCCCAAATTAAACCAAAATAGCAAGTCGCCATTCGCATGCACTTGAAGGGGAAGGAGATTTTGGAATGAGATGTAAAGTTTTAAGTTCTATCGTTTTTTTCTGACTTTGCAGCTTGCGACTACTCAGATGTTAGTGTGTCCAGGATGGGAGAGGGACCGGGATTCTCCGGTGTATCTTTGTCTAATTTGATAAGTCGGACTGTGCACAGAGTTTCGTGTTGAGTATTTCGCTCACTGATGGTTTCCCTCCGTAATCTGTCCGCCCGAGTACATTGTGAAACGTGGCGTATCAGCAAGTGTTCTTTTAGTTTGATTTCGGTTGGTTTAGCGATACAACTTGGAAACAGGACCTTCGGCCATCGATACCATATCGGCAGTCGATCACCCCTTCACACGTTCCATGTTATCCCATGTCCGTATCGACTCCATACGCACCAGAGGCAATTGCGCATCCTGCTATTGACTAATGTCTTTCCCCCATTCACCCCAACGTGTTTCCCAAAGAGGAGGTAACAGTAGCACTCGGAGGAAATTGAAGCTGTCACAGGAACAACGTGCATACTTACACAGCCAGTAGACGAGGGCAGGGTGGAACCCGGGTCTCTGGCATCGTGGAGCAGCAGCTCAACCAGCACCGCCAATGTGCCGCCCTTGTGTACCACGAGTCTGTCTCGGAGCTTGAACTGCTTTGTGTCGACCATTTCTTGGACTGTGCAATTCCCGTTCCGTTGTACCGTGTCTGTCTCATATTGCTACATATAATATGTTTCTAAGTAGGGAGCACAAATCGGATTCGATAACTGTCTCAACCACGCTGAGTGACCTCATCACTACCAACGGTGCTTAAATTTAGGCGATTCGATAGAATGCGGAGAGGTGAAATACTGTTCGTAGAATAAAAGGACAATTATTTTGGATAATTAAACAATATAGTAAAAGACCGAATTTATATGAGGATAATCTGCGATACAAAATGAGGCAGAGGGTGGGAACTCGATGCAGGAGAGGGAGGGAGAGACAGCAACCAACACTAATAACCATATCGACGAATGGCAGTCGGTCGTAGTGCTGGAACGTGGATTCAGGTGAACCATTCACATTTTGAACCATTTTACACCAGTATCCATATTGTCTCCTTCGGTGCCTTACATGTTCCTTGGTTCCAATATTCTGCCACTCTACCTCTACTGGAGAACATCAATTGCACTGTTGGCCTTCTCATAACTCCCACCACGATTTATCCATTCATCATCAAAACACAATAAACAATAGACAATAGGTGCAGGAGTAGGCCATTCGGCCTTCGAGCCAGCACCGCCATTCAATGTGATCATGGCTGATCATTCTCAATCAGTACCCAGTTCCTGCCATCTCACCATACCCCCCTGACTCCGCTATCCTTAAGAGCTCTATCTAGCTCTCTCTTGAAAACATTCAGAGAATTGTCCTCCACTGCCTTCTGGGGCAGAGAATTCCACAGATTTACAACTCTCTGACTGAAAAGGTTTTCCCTCATCTCCGTTCTAAATGGCCTGCCCGTTATTCTTATACTGTGGCCCCTGGTTCTGTACTCCCCCACAATTGGGAACATGTTTCCTGCCTCTAACGTGTCCGACCATTTAGCAATCTTATATGTTTCAATAAGATCCCCTCTCATCCTTCTAAATTCCAGAGTATTCAAGCCTAGTCGCTCCAGTTGTTCAACATACGATAGTTCTGCAATTCCGTGAATTAACCTCGTAAACCTACGCTGCACGCCCTCATTAGCAAGAACATCCTTCCTCAATTTGGAGACCAAAACTGCAGACAGTACTCCAGGTGCGGTCTCACTAGGGCCCTGTACAACTACAGAAGGACCTATTTGCTCCTATAGTCAACTCCTCTCGTAATGAAGGGCAACATTCCATTGGATTTCTTCACTGCCTGCTGTACCTACATGCTTCCTTTCAGTGACGGATGCACTAAGACACCCAGATCTCGTTGTATGTCCCCTTTTCCAAACTTGACACCATTCAGATAATAATCTGCCTTCTTATTCTTACCACCAAAGTGGATGACCTCACACTTATCCATCTTAAACTGCATCTGCCATGCATCCACCCACTCACACAAACTATGCAAGTCACCCTGCAACCTCATAGCATCTTCCTCTCAGTTCATGCTGCCTCCCAGCTTTGTGACATCTGAAAATTTGCTAATGTTACTTTTAATCTCTTCATCCAAGTCATTAATGTACATTGTAAATAGCTGCGGTCCCAGCACCGAGCCTTGCGGTACCCCATTAGTCACTGCCTGCCATTCTGAAAACGACCCATTTATCCCCACTCTTTGCTTTCTGTCTGCCAACCAATGTTCTATCCATGTGAGTAACATGCTCCCAATACCATGTGCTCTAATTTTGTCCACTAATATCCTATGTGGGACCTTTTCGAAGGCTTTCTGAAAGTCGAGGTACACCACATCCACCGACTCTCCCCTGTCCATTTTCCCAGTTACATTCTCCAAAAATTCCAGAAGATTAGTCAAGCATGATTTCCCCTTCGTAAATCCATGCTGACTCGGAACGATCATATTGCTGCTATCCAAATGCTCCGCAATTTCTTCTTTTATAATTGACTCCAGCATCTTCCCCACCATTGAGGTCAGACTAACAGGTTTATAATTTCCTGTTTTCTCTCTCCCTCCTTTCTTAACAAGTGGGATGACATTAACTACACTCCAAACCACAGGAACTGATCCTGAATCTATAGAACAATGGAAAATGATTACCAATCCGTTCATGATTTCTAGAGCCACCTCCTTAAGTACCCTGGGATGCGGACCATCAGGCCCTGTGGATTTTCAGCCTTCAGTCCCATCAGTCTACCCAACCCCATTTCCTGCCTAATGTGAATTTCCTTCAGTTCCTCCGTCAACCTAGGATCTCTGGCCACTAGAACATCTGGGAGATTGTTTGTATCTTCCTTAGTGTAGACAAATCCAAAGTAGCGATTGAACTCGTCTGCCATTTCCTTGTTCCCCATTATAAATCCCCCTGCTTCTGTCTTCAAGGGACCCACATTTGCCTATTTTTGCCTATTTGCCACATTTGCCTATTTTTTTCTTCTTCACATACCTGAAGAAGCTTTTACTATCTCCTTTATATTATTGGCTAGTTTACCTACGTACCTCATCTTTTCTCCCGTATTTCCTTTTTAGTTATCTTCTGTTGCTCTTTAAAATAGTCCCAATCCTCTAATCATCAGTGACTGTGAGGAATTAAGGTAAATACGAAGTAATTCTAATTAAGTCAACGGCTAAAAAGATAGCCGTATGGGTAAGGGTTAATTAGAAAACAATTAATGGTGATTGAGTCAAGGACTAAAAGATAGCCGTGTGGGTAAAGGTTAATTTGAAACAATTATCTCTGCTTGCTTTGCTATTGTATGATATATCTCTGCTCGATAGCTAGAGGTTGTGGAACCATGGATGTTTGAGAAGTGGTTAACATCCTAATCACAGAATGTTCCAGTAGATACAACAATAGGATGTACGGGGCTAGTTGTGATTGGATGAACATGTTGCCATGCCCCTCAGTTGTGCCTCCTCCATTCTGTTATTTGAAAACTGCATAAAAATTGTCTTGGTATGTATGAGTACGGTCGTCCTAGCCTCTTCCGGAGACCGTGGGCTCTGTAGGAGCAGACTTGGAGGAATCATCGTAACGCTGTATTAAAGATTTGATTTGAAGAACAAGTGTTTGGATCAATTATTGTTGAACTAGATTGACATAAAGAACCGGAATCTTCATTTTGTATCAAAAGTGGCATACTAAAGGATCACCGACAAACCAACAAACGAAATTAAGAGTCGTACTAGGCTGTGGATAGGACCTGAGGAATTTGCCAGCAAAGTGGGTACAATTTATCTACCACTTTGTTTTCCTCTTCTACGCACGTCCTTGCAAAGTAGACCCTTCGTTTTTGTATTGTACGGGATCCCGACAGAATCAAGTCAATCGTGCAAACCTTGTTGTTACATTGTCTGGATTATTACAAGGAAATAGAATAAGATGGGCAAATGATTGAAGTGGATCGTGCCGAGTGGTGAAAGGCAGTGGTAAAATATTAACTTATCGTTTGGAACGTTAAGTATAATTGATTGACGCGGATCCTGTGAATGTTGGCAGTCGCTTAAACGTGCCCTTGTGTATTCTTGGATCCTTAACTTGTGTGGTACCGATGTAAATATTGAAATTACAAGTCGAAGATTGAAACAAAACGGGCAATCAATTAGATTCTACCAGTGAGTCGGGCAGTCCGTTACAAAATTTATTTAAGAAATATCCCGAACATACTGGAATTTAGAAGGAGGAGGGGGGATCTTATCCAAACGGATAAGATTATTAAGGGGTTGGACACGTTAGAGGCAGGAAACATGTTCCCAATTTTAGGGGAGTCCAGAACCAGGGGCCACAGTTTAAGAATAAAGTGTCGGCCATTTAGAACGGAGATGAGGAAATACATTTTCAGTCAGGGAGTTGTGAATCTGTGGAATCCTCTGCCTCAGAAGGCAGTGGCGGCCAATTCTCTGAATGCATTCACGAGAGAGCTAGATAGAGCTCTTAAGGATAACGGAGTCAGGGGGTATGGGGATAAGGCAGGAACGGGGTACTGATTGAGAATGATCAGCCATGATCACATTGAATGGCGGTGCTGGCTCGAAGGGCCTATTGTCTACTGTCTATTGTATGTAAATCAAAAATGTTGGACAATTATCCGGGATGCTAAACAAGAAATTGGGAAGCCCCAAGGAGGTCCAAGGAATGTGGACTTATTCAAACAAGACCAGGAATTAATTTGGAAAAAGGGTACTGCAAGTAAGAGTAACAATATGATTGAATTATGGAGACAATTCTGCCATGAAGAAAAAGATAAGAGTGTGTTAGCAAGCTGGCAGGAAAATGTAGTTACATTTGGGGTTAAATGACCATTGGGGGAGTCCGCAAAGCCGTGGAGATTTGGAAGAAGGAATGTGCACATGAGAGAAATCTTAGCAAGAATAAGTCAGGGGACAAAAATAAACCGGTTGAGAAGGAACTGCGCAGTTCAATCGTTGGCCTTCAGTTGACAGAGGGAGACGAGGGGGGTGAATGGGATTGCTGGACCCCGACTCCTAAAGCGCCTCTGCCTCTTCCATTCCCTTTTAACGCGGATAATGACCCTAACCCACCACCACCCTATCCATCTCCCGAAGTATACCAGGACCCAGACTTAGAAAATGGGGGCGCAGAGGGCTACACGTCGCCTGGTGCGAGGCGTACGAGGGGTAAATCCAATCCCACCCAACTAAAGGGATATGACAGACCCATGACCGAAAAGGAGGACTCTAGTGACAATCAGGAACGAACTAAACATAGGAAACCTCCGAAAATGTTAAGATCGCGAAAGTCCCCGTCCGAGAATGATTCTTCTTCGGACAATATAGGCAGTGGAGAGGATCGGGATATCGAGAATTGGGATACTGTGAGCGAGTCAGAAAGGGACAGTGTACTTACCAATACCAGACGTACGAAAGCTAAGCAGCAATTCCCCATTAGAACGGTCCCTAATCCCCGAGCCTCAGCCCCTGTCCCGGCAGACAATGCAAGGAGTGACCGCAAGGAGTGCCCGAGCCCGCTATGATACCAGTCTGGCTACCGTGGAAACCAAACGAGATGTTGGCCATTCTGATGAATGTCCATAACAATGTCCCTAATCCTTTATTGATTTCCTGAAAACAAAGATAGCTGTATGTCAGGCGGACTCTCTGGATTTATGGGCGTTGGTCCAACAAGCCTTGACGACCGTGGAACATTAGAGGTTTAAGACCAATGTGGGTCACCAAAATCACGACGACTTAAAAGTGCCCACAATGAGACCACTGAACGTGACAGACTTATATTGATAGCCGTTGGCCAGGTCCTCCGGAAACCCATAGACAAAACCAAGCTCTTGGATATGAAACCCAAAAAGGGAGAAGGGGCCGAAGACTTCTTAGATCGATTTAGAGAGGTATATGGGTTGGAGCATTGGATGCTTTCCAGCAGCTCAAGGCCCGTCAACTACAGGCACCCGCCTTGGGCCGACCTCGGTACGATCGCCCCTTTCAGCTCTACTGCACTGTACTGAATGATTGTTCCACAGTTGCCTTGACTCAGCTACATGGTGACCAACATCGCCCCGTTGCTTATTATTCTTCCAAACTTGACCCTGTGACCTTGGGATATCCTTACTGCACCCAGATTCTTACTGCCATTTACAACAGTCTGCAGTCCGCAGCAAACATGACGCTGCAGCAGGACATTGTTGTATATAGCTCACATTCTGTTATTGCACTGCCGGGCCAACTGCAGACCCAGCCTCTTACTATGGCCAGGCAAAACAAATATGAGATCTATCTCTTGAATAATCCTCGCATGACATTTCGCTACTGCACACCGATCAACCCTGCCAGCTTTCTCGAACATCCTCCCACGGAAGAAGCTCAGGCCACGCACGACTGCCTACAGTCCAACCGATATGATACCTCGCCTCGTTCGGACCTCTCAGATATTCGTATTCCAGATCCCGATTTCACATTCTACACAGATGGAAGTTCCTCCAACAACGACCAAGGCGAACGCATTTCAGGGTACGCAATTGTGGACCAGGTCGGCTCCACAGTGGAAGCAGCAGCCTTCGAGCCCAATTTTGAGCCCAGCAGGCCAACTGTTCGCACTTATTCGGGCATGCATTTTGGCAGACGAACTCTCCGTCAACATCTACACCTACTCCCGATACGCCTTTGGTGTGGTGCATGACTTCGGACAACTGTGGAAAAACCGGGGGTTCCTGACTTCATCAGGGAATCCCATCTCCCACCAGATTTTAGTTTCCCACTTATTACGGGCTCTCCAATTATCGAAAAGTATTTCAGTGATAAAAGTAAAAGCCCATACTGCCGGGCAAGGTCCCATTGAGATAGGTAACCGTCGCGCGGACGAGGCAGCTAAGTTCGCTTCCTGGAATAGCCACACGGTTGTGCCACAAATGATGAGGTAGACTTAAAATTATAATAGGGATCCGTCTCCCTCGGAAAAACTAATGCCAACCATCCAAGAAGTGTTAAAAATACAGGAGGACGCTCCTGATGTAGACCGCCAGCTGCGGCAGGATCAGGGATGTGTGTGCGATCCTGTCTCGCGCTTATGGCTTACCCCTGTGGGCCAGACTTGCATGTCTGACGAATTAGCCTTATGGTTTATTGAATGTGTACACTTTTCAACTCACTGTCGTGCCAAAGCTGTGAATGATATGCTTCTGGAACGTGGTGGCATCCTAGACTTCTGGATTTGACCCAGGGTGTGAGTCGCAGATGCCTCATTTGTCAGCAGCACAACCCGAGCAAGGGACTCGCTTGCGACCCCGGAAAGACTACTTTGCCGCCAGGTCCCTTTGAGACCCTGCAAATGGACGTCATTGAGTAGAAACGCTGTCAGTGTTAGAAGTATGTGCTTATAATTGTGGACGTGTTCAGTAAATGAATTGAAGCTCACCCTACCTCTGATAACAAGGCCTCCACGGTTGTTAACATTTTATTGAAATAAATTATTCCCCGCTTTCGTGTTCCGCTCCGGTTAAGCTCAGATAATAGGCCTCACTTCGTTGGAACGATTAATAAAGAGTTGCGTGAACAGCTACGGATTCACCAACAGTTGCATTGTTTCAATAAAATGTTAACAACCGTGGAGGCCTTGTTATCGACTTCAACCTGCGGGTTTAGTCGAGCGCGCCAACCAGACTCTTAAAAACAAGCTTGCTAAATTAACAGCACAAACTGGCTCTACCTGTCTTAAACTGCTTCCTGTAGCTCTTTTTCAGATGCGTACCACGCCCTCCGGTAAAGCCCCCCCTCACGCCGGCTGAAGTCGTCTACGGCCGCCCGTTGCGGACCCCTTGGAATGACCGCGCTCCTGAGACGGTCCATTTCCATCAGATGACGAACGAAATCACCACCTATGTCCTTGCCTTAACCAAAGCCATGCGAGCCTCTCATTCACATGGGGACACGCCGGCCCTCGCCCAGTCTACCATCATTAAGCATGGGTCCTATGTCATGGTTAAAAACTGGACTCGCAAGCACCTGGAGCCACGCCCGTTCCAGGCCCTGCTTACCACCCCTACAGCCGCCAACGTTGAGGGCCGCAATGCGTGGATCCACCTGCATCACTGTAAAATGATTGGTGAAACCAATCAAAAGGGGGGAGATTGAAAGCTATCGCTATAACTTTAAATCTCTTTTAAATCTATGCAATTATTTGTAATTGGATATTTTTGTGATTATTGTGATTGATATTATGTTGGTTCGAGTGTTGTGTATTACATGTAATCCAGAATCAGAATGGCGGCAGCAATTAGACTAGGCCTCCTGACAATATTAGCCTCAGTAACACAGGCAGGAAAAATCCGATGGTGTGACCCCGAGCAAAGTGTACGGATCTTCCATCTCTGCAAAGGAGGCGTAGTGGTGTGTAATGATGGGACGCCGGAAGCTTCCGGAACATGGAACGTCACAAAGCAGAATTATTGCAACGGAATCTTGCGACAGACCACCAGGGAAGTCGAGCTAGGTGATCGCAACAGGTGGGGTCTGCCTTGTTGGTTTCAGGAATGTCAGTTTGATTTTGCTTGCCGACGGAACACTAATGAGGACAGAGAAGATCACGGGACTCATTACAATGGACTGTGTTTCCAAGAGGCCCTCCAACGCGACCCCCACCTGCAGCCAAAAATCTCTCCCGGGGCGAACAAAAATAAAAAGAGAGGTCTCGGACACAAAGGCCGACCAGAACTTGTTTTTACAGACTCATAATTTACTGTACTCTCCTGAATCTGTCCTTTGTTATCCCTCCACTTCGGTAATAGGTCTTTTCACTCCAATCCCAGTTATGGACCCCAGCTACTATAACCAAGGGGACTATTTACCCCCTCCCGTTAAGTACATTACCTTTAAATATACTCAAAGTCAGAGCTACCCAGCCACCTGCATAAAGACCTCTGGACAAACCTCTGGATACCCCAATTGTTGGAATGGAACCGGGTATTGGTGTGCCGTGGTAAACATCAAGAACACTGTAAGCTGCTTTACGACAAAGGAGACATTCCGGTGCAGACAACACCCTGGCACCGAGGTGACCACTTGCCATAACACCAGCCAATGTGTAGACCTTGAGAGAGGGTGGCAGACACTCTGTGGTTGGGGAAATAAGACACTCCTGGCGATTAACAACAATACCTTCCCCATTTTGCCACGCTTTGGCACAAGAGGCGACACCTTAGAACCATACATGTACCCGATGATATGTCGGTGGATAGCAACTCCCGGTTCCCCTGTAATGATAACTGGAGTGGCACTGGTCCGACTTCAGGCTTTGACGGTGGAACCCCGGGAGTAGTTTATACCAAACCCGGATATTATTTCCTGAGTAATGGGATAGGGACCAATTTCCTGGTAATGGGAAAAGAGACCCCTGACAAAGTGGCGATAGGAATCCTTGCCCCCACAACTATACCCGGACCAGTACGGTGGAGCTTCAGCTTCTCCACCGTTGGGCAAATAAAAACAACACGAGGAATTTCTAAGGAATTGTGTGCTAACTGGATGGAACCAGCTGCGATCGGTAATAGCAGAGGTCACTGCGTTGGTGGAGGAATGTTGAGCACCATAACTCTAGGTGGGACTGCAGGGGCCGTGGCATCCAACAATAGAAGTTATCTTGTGTGCGGACTCACCATTCTGGGGAATAAGACAGTGGAGGCTATAAATGAAATAAAGGAGGGCCTGTCACACCTACGGCTGTTCTCAATGCAGAACCGATATGCACTGGATTATCTGCTGGCTAGGGAAGGAGGTGTGTGTGCCATTGTAAAAGGGAAATGTATGATGGGAATTATGGACCGAACCGCGTACCTCGTGAGAATTGAAGACGATATACAAACTTTCCTGAATGGGATAACTGAGGGTTTGAACTGGGGAGATTGGGGATAACAGGTATATAACAGGTATAACAGAGCTTTATTTGTCGTTCGGTACCGAAGTACCGAACGAAACTACATAGCAGTCATAGAAAAAAAAAAGAACACAAGACACGACCCCAACACAAACGTCCATCACAGTGACTCCAAACACCCCCTCACTGTGATGGAGGCAACAAAACTTCCACTCTCTTCCCCACGCCCACGGACAGACAGCTCGTCCCCGACCGACCCGCACAGTCCCCGCACCGGGCGCTGAAACGTCTCGCGGCCGAACCGGGCGATGAAAGGCCCGCGACCAAGCCTTGCGCAGCTAAGTCCCGTGGTCGAGCCGCACAGGGCGATGTAAAGATCATTGGGCGGACGGTACAATTGGTTTATTAACATTGCCATTTATCTCGGAGTACTTTTGATATGTTTATTCGTGGGGATTGCCATCGTTAAATGTATAATTATTAATCTTATGCAGGCCACGAAAGGCATTGGAAGCACTCATAAAATGTTGTTACTGCGCATGGGAGAAACCGGAGAAGACCTTCCGATGTTAGAGGACGATTATACTGAAAGTGATGGTAAAGCAAGTGATATGGTGAAAGAGCAGGTTGCCAAGGAATGATTCGAGGAAGATTACAATAGACTTAATCAACTGGGTATAAGTCAGAGCTATGAAGATCAGAGACTGTTCCAGCAGATACAACAATAGGATGTACGGGATTGGTCATAACTGGGGACTGGGAAGTGCTTACGGTGTTTCTAGTTGTGATTGGATGAACATGTTGCCATGCCCCTCAATTTTGCCCCCTCCATTCTGTTATTTGGAAGCTATATAAACATTGACTTGGTATGTATGAGTATGGTCGTCCCATCCTGTTCCGGAGACCGTGGGCTCTGTAAGAGCAGACTTGGAGGAGTCATCGCAGCGCTGCATTAAAGGTTTGAATTGAAGAACAAGTGTTTGGATCAATTATTATTGAACTAGATTGACATAAAGAACCGGAATCGTCACAAAGATATCCAGATCTTTGTACTTCCAAATTGCCTAACTTGACACCAATCAGATAATAATTGATTTCCTGTTCTTTCCACCAAAGTGGATAGATAACCTCACATTTATCCACATTGAACTGCATCCGCCATGCATCTGCCCACTCGCACAACCTGTCCAAGTCCACCTGCATCCTCATAGCATCCTCCTCACGGTTCACACTGCCACCCAGCTTTGTGTTATCCACAAATTTGCTAATGTTTGAACATTAACAATTGAACGAATAACACATAATTCTCCAAATTAAATTAAAAATGCTTGCTTCAAATCTAAGAAAGAGGCAGTTGATAAACTCTGCTCTACCCTGCGCCCACTGGGAAATATTAGTTCCAGCCGGTGAACACGAAGGCTGATTATTATCTGAATGGTGTCAGATTAGGAAGAAGGGGAGGTGCAACGAGACCAAGACGTCGTTGCATGTCACTCACTGAAAGTAAGCATACAGGTACAGCAGGCAGCGAAGAAAGCTCATGGCATGTTGGCCTTCATAGCGACAGGATTTGAGTACAGGAGCAAGGAGGTAACACCCGGAGTATTGCGAGCAGTTTTGTTATCCTAATTTGAGGAAGGCCATTCTTGCTATTGCGGGAGTGCAGCGTAACCAGGTTCACCAGGTTAATCCCCGGGATGGCAGACGGACATATGATAAAAGAATGAATCGGCTGGGCTTAAATCTGCTGGAATTTAGAAGGATGAGAGGGGATCATATAGAAACATGTAAAATTCTTAAGGGATTGGACAGGCTAAATGCAGGGGGGAAATGACTATTTTGGGGGAGTCCAGAACCAGGAGTCACAGTTTAAGAATAAAGGGAAGGCCATTTAGGACTGAGATGAGGAAACACGTTTTCACCCAGAGAGTTGTGAATCTGCGGAATTCACTGCCACAGAAGGCATTGGATTCACTGGATGTATTCAAGTGAGAGCTAGATACATCTCTTGGGGTTAACTGAGTCAAAGGATATGGGCTATGGGGTGAAGCCACGAACAGGGTACTGATTCTGGATGATCAATCATGAATGGGCTAGTCCTGCAACACTTTTCAATGCTTTCTATGTTTTCTAACACAAGGTGAGGCTCTGTTCAATTTGCAGTTTATTTTGTGATGAATGGTTTCAGACCAGTCGACAGGTTGATGTTAATTCAAGCCCACGGACCAGAGAACAAGGTTTGTCTGGAGGCAAATGACCAACTCATACATGTGGCCTGTCCACAAGTAATTTCAGAGAGAGCTGCCACACACACCGACAATATTTGTGCCTATTTATCAAGAAATGCATGAGAACATGTTTACCATCATGGTGTGTACATCTGGTACACGTAGAAACTGAAAGAAATACTGTCCTGCATCACTCTCTGTACATCCTCGCCACCGCGCCACAGACAGTACTGCCGATGTCGCACAGTTCGGGAGACTCAGGTTCAATCTCTACCTCCCGGGCCGCATGTGCAATGTTTCATCGCTCGTCGTCCGCCTCCGCGTTATTCCTGGCTGCCCTCTTCTTTCCTCCCACATGCAATTGACCTGGCTATTAATTGTTTCTGTCACTACTGTTTATTGGCTTTAGGGCAGATGGATGCTACAATGTGGAGGGCAGTTGATATGAATGTGGGCGGAATTAAAAGCTGGGAACGTAATATACATTGGCGTTTGATGCGTTGCGTTGACTTCGTGGTCCAAACGCCACAGTCTCTGAACTTTGTCCGGGCTAAAGGTCAATTGGTCAACGTATCCAAGTTTGAAAGCCTTCTAATCAGCCAACGTTCCTCAGATACATTTGTGCAGGTCTTGTGACAGTAATGTCTCTTCTCCCCTTCATAGTGAACCTGTTGGCGATAGTGATACTCTGTCGAGGTAAATGCGGACTCTCCAAATGCATCACTGGTAGCCATGGCAGTGTCTGATCTCCTGGTCGGCATCACTGATCCCTTTCTACGTCAGACTATTCCAATTTACTTCCCGTATTCTTTTCTGAACATTACTCCCGTGTGCACGACTGTCCTATTCCTGGTCTTTGCAACCACCGCGGTCTCTGTCTGGCTGACGGTAGCCTTCACCTTCGATCGGTTTGTGGCCATTTGTTGTGAGAAGCTGAAAATAAAATATTGTACCGAGAGAACGGCGGCTGTGGTTATCGGGGCAGTGATTGTGCTGGGCTGTTTGGAGAATATCCCCAGCTGTTTTACGATAGATCCTGGCTACGAGTTTGATAATCTTCCCTGGCTGTGCTACACTAAACCCACCTACTATACGTCGTCTGCATGGATCGCATATAATGTCACACACCGCGTTCTGACCCCTTGTCTCCCGTTCTTTCTGATCCTTCTGCTCAATGTGCTGACGGTCAGGCGGATTGTAGCGGCCAGCAGAGTCCGCAGGGGTCTCAGGGGCCGCAGCAACGGAGAGAATGACAAGGACCCGGAGATGGAGAACCGCAGGAAATCCATTGTTTTATTCTTTAGTATCACGGGCACTTTCGTATTGCTGTGGGCACCACAAGCTGTCTTTGTCATCTTTGCGGGTATTGCGAAGATCGGATATGACCTCTCCCCCACCGGTTATTACTATATCACGATTGTCGCTTCGGGGTTTTTACAGCTTCTCAGTACCTGCACCAACACGTGTATATACGTGGAGACCCAGAGTAAATTCAGACAGGAGCTGATGAACGCGGTGAAATTCCCACTCAGGGTAATTCGTGCACTTGTTCGCTCATAAAATCATGGTCCAAACACAAACAAAAACAAGCTCTTTAACCATCGATGCACGCCGACAATCTATCACCCATTTTCACTCATTCCAGTTTGTTATTCGTACTCCGTTAAACTGCCCAAACGTGGAACCTCAAACTTACAGGCTGAGAACAGGTTACGGAATACCTGCGGAATTCAGAGCCACAAAGCACGGAATCTGGTCCTGGGGCTCAGCTCTTCCATGCTCCTTCGACGTGAGTCCCATTTGCGTGCGATTGCCCATCATTCATCGTAATCATTCCTATTCATGCACTCTGTCCACGTGTATTTTAAAGTGTAGGAAATAAAAACTGCAGATGCTGGTGTAAATCGAAGCTAGACACAAAATGCTGGAGTAACTCAGCGGGTCAGGCAGTATCTTTGGAGAGAAGGAATGGGTGACATCTCCAAACTGATGCAAATGCTCAGTTGTCCCATCTCATGAACTAGAGTTTGAAATGATTGCGTTTGTGTATTATTTAACTGTTTTGCTTCAATAACATATTAAAAAACACCTTTTTTGTTTCGCGCGGTACACGTAATAAAAAACCGTAAATCAGCATTCTGCACTCTGGTATTTTTTTTTTTACACTGACAAGTGCATTTGTACATAGAATATGGAAATGCACAGCGCAGGAATAGGCATTTCGGCCCATAATTTCTTGGCCGAACAAGATGTCAAGATATATTTATGTCATCTGCTTACGCGTGATCCAAATACCGCAAGTCTTTGTTTGTCCACTTGCCGATACAAATGCCCCATAAAAGCCATGATACCACCAACCTCCACCACCTACACTAGAGAACGTTTCAGGCACCCGACACCCTCTAGTTAAAATAAAAACACGTGTCCCAGCCATCTGAATTGAACTTTAGTCTGTTTCTGAAAGCTGTGCCTTCTGGTTTTTGCATGTTCATCAATTTTGCTGACACGATGCTGCCACTCTCCGGCTTGGGACCCTGGACCCGGTGTAATCTAGGAAGCTGTCACTGCTATGTCCAGGTTGTTTTCTTTGATCCACACACGTCGCAACCGATATCTGTGTTATCGACGACCCCATCCCGGGACCCAGAACACTGTGCTCCAGGGCCAAATGCAATCAAACATAGACACCAAATGCTGGAGTAACTCTGCGGGACAGCCAGCATCTCTGCACAGAAAGAATGGGTGACGTTTCGGGTCGCGACCTTTCTTCGGACTGATGTAATCAATATGATTTGTTCCAGGACGCTGTGGGAACCGCAGCACCGAGCCCGACGGTGTTTTTGACCCAAACCCTCTGTCCCTCCATCACTACTGCCAAACAAAGTGTCACTCCATCAGTACCAACCCACAGTGCGCACACCACTAGTGTGTTCGGCAA